>NC_135717.1:155431561-155731561 GCF_964656455.1 Halichoerus grypus | reverse complement strand
AAGCACCGTGGAAATCGGAATGGCTGCACAAACAGCCGAGTTAGTCATTAGTGGGAGTAGAAGTTCAATAAAGTTAGTAGGGTGGAGGTCCTCTTCCCTCATTTTAAACAAGTAGATCACAATAAAGCAATGTATTCTCCCTGCTAATTGTGCTGAATTGGTGCACGCTCACAAGCAGAATACTTGTGTTTTTATTTTCAAAGCCTTCATCATTTCGCTGGGAAAAACAAACAACAAAAACAAAAACCTCTAATTTTTTTTTTTTTCTAATTGTCATTTCCACAACAGCACTTTTAGGGTTTATAGAACTTCTCTCAGTGTATTATTATCATCAAAAGTGTGTTTGAGATGCTAGTGCAGAATCACTAATTGTTCATAAGTACCTTGAAACATTAGATTAGCAATGTTTATAATTGTCTAAATACAGCATGACGATAGGAAATCAATTACCATGCACATCAATCTTTGACATTTCAATGCATTATAACTGTAGTAAAGTTGCCATAAACTTAAAAAAAAAAAAAAAAAGCCACGGTTTCTCTTGCCTGAAAAATCTAACTAATGAAGTAGCATTCAGTTGTAACACTGGCGAAATCAGCGTAGTAGCATATGCAGTGCTGAAACTGGTCTACTTACTTGAATATTCCTCTTCCTCTCAATCAAGACTATTATTGAATTTGCAGACTTCCACGTTTGAGAATTTTTCAGTGTCCTCTTGGTCCCACAGTCCCTCCTCCACAGTGAAGCATTATCAGATTAAAAGCTCCCTATCTCAACCACCACACAACTATCTTTTAAGAGTCACTGAACTTCTGAGAACTGACGAGATGCTCTCTGCAACTTCCCCGGTGACACAGGTGTCTGTTGCTGCCCGTGGTCAGATCGGATTCATCAGTTGCCTGGGTAGCCACGATTTCCCGCAGTTTTTTTCCTCCTGGGGGTCCAGGGTGCTGAAGTGAGAATGGCTTCTCCCTGATATTTATTTGCTTTTGCACTGGAAGGAGAAGGTTAGCTTTTTGTTTTGTTTTGTTTTGTATCAATTCAAAATCAAAGACAGAGTTTTCTAAGTTGAATTCGGGTTTGAGATTTGCTCCCTTTCTGAATGAGAAACAAATCAAAATAAAACACAGAGTAGAACAATTCAGTTTGCCTGATTCCATCAAATCACTGTGATTTAAAAGAAAAAGACAATCAAGTAAGAAAAGGAAACATTCTAAGCAAATTAGTTTCTTCGCTCAGTCCCACACTATCCCCTTAAACCCCTGACCTCTCCGCAGACCACGTCTTCCTCCTGTTGAATAGTAACTATTTCTGAATAGCCAGCACTTAATGAAGCTAAGGTCAGGCGGCTTCGAGGTGGCATTTGCAGTGATAACAAATCAGAAATGATAGCATCATACAGATTTATGAATTTTTTACCCCTGCAGTCACAAACATCAGACGTTTACTTTATAAAGAGAGCTTTTAGATCCTTCCTGCAGTTTCCATAGTGATTTCATTTTTTTCCTTTTATCACAGATTGGCTGAAGAGCTGCTACCCTTTGTGCGTTAAAAGGCTTGTGCTACCAACTGTCGATATAAAAGGTAGCTGAGGCAGAGACGCAATATATACTGCCAAAAATAATTGAAACAGAGACATGTTGGTGAAAGGTTCCAGAAGAATTTTTTTTCTTCTGTATCAATGTGAAAGGACAGGGGAAAATAATTTTGCCTGAATTCTCGTAATTACTTTGAGTTAAATGTAGTAGTATTTTACGCCGTGTACCATACTTATATTAAAACACTCATCATACAAAACATAATCCTCTCATAAAAGGGTTTAATATAGCTTACACTGTTCCAAGTGTCTGGGCTTGTTAAACACCAAAGTTCATTTACGGAAACATTTTCACTTTAGTTACTTTACTTTCGGCTGCAATGTTTATGTCAGTGTTCAGTCTTCTCTTATCTCTCAGCTGATTCAATTTTTTTTTTTTCTGTTAGGAAAAAGTACACTGCATTTTTCAATTAATCCACACTGTCCATAGCAAAACAGTCAAAATGTGTGGAAGAAACCCATGCCTGTCTACCTAGCACTTCATAAATTGAGGGTTCCTTCTGTAAGTTAGTTCTCCCTTGTTTTATGTACTTCTTCTCCCTATGAACGCGGAGCATTTAAATGAATGTTAACTATTATCCTGATTTTTCTTCCAACTCTCATGTTAGTTAATAATGTTGGCACCTGAATAATCCCAGTCATAGGTTGCTATAATCCTAGGAGAAATGTCTGTGTTCTAACTACTTATTAAATATATTGAATTCTTGTCATGATGCTGTAGATGTTTTACAAGTAAACTTTTAGCTCTGAATGTGTTTTTTAAGATTGTGACAAAAATAACACCATTGCCAATTACCACTAAAGTTCATGTTCTATTTATATATAAGCTATTAAAATGGCACTAAATGTAAAAATAATTGTCATTTTCAAAAAAGAAAGACATTTCTATGAAAGTACTTAAGATATATTTTTATATATTTCATAATAAAATCTTTGAATTTCTAGAAGATATATAGATTTATGGGTTCTACCGTATGGTTATTACAACACATATTTTATTCCGTCCTCATGCATTTTTTTTTAATTTCCAAAGAACATATAGCCTAAATAGCTAGCTATTTCTGAATTTTTATTCAGTGTGAACAAAATTATGTACCATAATAAGATTTCTTCCTCTCCTTTTCATCTCACTTTCATCAGAGAAAATAAGCTATAAAGTGGATTTTGAAAGAGAAAAATATAAGTTGATATATATGGTAAAAACTCCAAGAGATGGTGGGGTTGGTAGACATGGTAAACAAACACTATTTTAGTTAAACTCTTTGAGGGTCAAGGAGCAGAAATTCTCTTGACTTACCTTGGTTAAGGTCATAGTTAAGTTTAAGAAGACACAAAGTAATAATTAACATAGAACTGGCATACCAATCTTCAGACTCATACTTCTGAACCTCACAGAGACTAAAATGAGAGTCAGAGAAGCTCCAGAGACCTTGTCAACTAGAATTTACAATGACATTCAGTCATTGAACAAATTCTTTTTTTTTTTAAAGTGTAGTTGACACACAATGTTACGCAAGTTTCAGGTGTACAACATAGAAATTCAACATCTCTATAGGTTCTGCTATGCTCACAAGTATAGCTGTCATCTGTCACCATATAACACTGTTACAGTATCATCGACTACATTCCCTATGCTATGTGTCTCTTATTCCCGTGACTTACTCATTCCATAACTGGAAGCCTGTATCTCCTGCTCCCCTTCACCCATTTGGCCATCCCCCCACCTCCCTCCCTTCTGGCAACCATCAGTTTGTTCTCTGTATTTATGGGTCTGTTTCTGCCTTTTGTTTGTTTGTTAAACAACTTCTTATTAAACACATCACATGCCAGACACTTCGATAGATATTGGGTGTATCTCTACTTGTGAACAAGAGACATTTCCCTTGCCTTCGTGGAGCTTCTAGTCTGGGGAGGAGTTAGGGAGACAAAAAAGAAGTAGAGAGCAAACAGAATATAAAATTGTATTAAAGAAAATGATAGTTCCTCTGAGAAAGACACCTCTGTAATCTAAAACCTGAAGAATGAAGCTGCCACACACAGGCTATGTGAGGGAGTGTTCCAGACACAGCAAGATCATTCCATGTTTGAAAAGTAAAAGAAGCCCACTGAGAATGCAGCAAGGTGAGCGAAGGTGGTGGTGGCTCACCAGTTGTTTAGATAGGGCACAGCCTGTGGTTGGAAGTTCATTTCGTTCTAAGCATAAAGGAGTACCACTCAAGGGTTTTTACCAAATGAGTGACATTATCAGATTTTATTTTTTAAGATCATTCTGATTGCCACATGGAAAACAGCCTGGAACAACATAAATGTAGAAACGAGGAAATAAATTAGGAGATTACTATAGAGACCCACTAAAGAGATGCTGATGGTCTGGACTAGGGAGTGGTGTCAAGATGAGCAGATGAAGATAGATTTGAGTAAGGAGTGGAGGTACAATTGTCAGCATGTGATGACAGATAAGCTGTGGGTGGTGAGTCAGAGGAGGAGCCAACAATTCCCAGGCTGTTGTGACTGGGAAATACAAAGGAAGAGAACTATACGATGGGGTGAGAAGAGCGAAAGTTCAGTTCTAGACATGTGAGATTTTAGACATCTATTAAGATACGGTCTGGGTTGGGAACATAAATTTGAGTTTTCGAATTATAGATAGTATTTAAAGACATTTCCTTCTTTTCCAGGAGGGGAAAAAAGATCACCTAGGAAAAGGTGTACATAAAGAAGAAAATGAGTCCTAAGCTAGATCTAAGACATGTCAGCATATAAAGGTATGACAAAAGGAGGAACTGAGAAACAACCAAAGAGGTTGGGGGAAAACCAAAGAGACTGTTGTGCCTCAGAAGCTAAGAAAAGAGGCTATTTCAGAAAGAAGAGTATGGTCAACTGTGCAGAATATTGCTAAGAGGTTAAGTGAGTCAAGAATATAAAAGAGTATTTTGGATCAAGTGTTCACTGGTGACATTATGGATTGTTCAGGCAGAAGCTATGCTGAAATGGATTGAGGGATGACTGGGAGGTAAGAAAGTGGAGATCTCATGTTTAGACAAATCTCTGAGAAGTTGGGTCATAAAAGAAAGTATATGGTACAGTAGCTGTTAGGGAAGAATGAAGTCAAGGGGGATTTCCTTCTTTTTTTCAATATGTAAGATTCTGGAGCATATTAACAGTGATGAGATTAATGCATTCAATAAAGAAGTGTTTATTTTTTTAAGATTTTATTTATTTATTTGACAGAGAGAGACACAGTGAGAGAGGGAACACAAACAAGGGGAGTGGGAGAGGGAGAAGCAGGCTTCCAGCTGATCAGGGAGCCCAATGCTGGGCTCGATACCAGGGCCCTGGGATCATGACCTGAGCAGAAGGCAGACGCTTAACAACTGAGCCACCCAGGCACCACTAAAGAAGTGTTTATTGATTGAGGAGAAAGAGAATGAGGGAACAACTTAAGTCTTTGACACAGCAAGAAGGGATGGGATTTAGAGCACCAATGGAAGGACTGCCCTTTTCTAGGAAAAGGGACATTTCCACCCTTTCAACAGGAGAGAAGAAAGAGAAGATGGGTGAAGAAGCAGATAGGTGTGTAGATTTGGTGGTAAGGAGGGGAGGGAGCTCTTGACTGACCAAGAGCTTCTCTATTCTAAGTGAAGTATGAATCAAGGTTATCGGCTAAGAGCAAAGGGAGAAGAGACGATGTGGAAATTTAAAAAGAAAGTAAAAATATGTTATCTTATGTTAAAAATTTATTTATAACACTTGTTAAAGACAGTAAGGAAGACTTTCTTTGGGAGGGACTACTACAATGAGTTTTTGCAGTAGGGGAGAGAGATCAGCTCACCTCAGAATACAATAAGGACAAGTGGGGATTTATAGCCAAGGAGCAGGGGGTGGTCAGTGGATGGAAAATTACTAAGAGGAAAGATCAAGGGTAAGGAGAATTCTGGCTAAACCAACTTGACAGGATTTTTGCTGAATGGAGGCCAAGGTGATAAGATATCAAGAGTGGCTAGGTAGGTTGAGGGATTTGATCAGATATCGAGGATGATCAAATACCAAGAGTGGTAGATTTTCACTGAATGACTCAGTAGGATTCTTGCTAAAATGGACTAAGTGAGCAAAGGACAAAGTCCAAGGTTGGGGCCTAGTCACAAAAGGGCTCAGAGGAGCCTGCTCAAAGTTTGGTCATAGAGACAGTCTTTGTCATTAATGGGGTAAAAAGATGAGCTTACCCAATAAATATAGAAGGGTTGTCAGGCAGGTCTGAGGTTTATGATCTTGAATTTAAAAATGAAGCAAAATTCTGAATGCATATTTGATTTTTTTCCCACCCAGTGAACTTGATGTGCTTGATTTGAGAAGGTACCAGCCTGGGTCTTTGCCAAGAAAAAACACCCAAGAGAATTAGATAAGGTGAACTGGGAGCATTTGCTAGGCCATGGTTATATTAATGGCCTATGGAATACTATTTTGGAAAGTAAGGAGGAGAAGCCTTCTCTCTTTTCTCAGGAATGAAGATGGTTAGGGTACATGAATTATAGGTCTTGAAAAGGTTAAAGATTGAATGAAGAACTGAGATGAAAGGATGTGAGGCAGAAGTGTGAAAATGAGATATTTGAAGTTGAGATATCACAGGTAGTATAGTTTCCATTGAGGTCAAGGGTTATGACCATAAGAGTAGATAAGTGAAACCAAGTGGACAAATAGGCCACTGGCAACAAGGAAGTTAAGAACCTGGGAGGTATATAGAGTCAAGGACTGGGTTGCTTTTCTGGAACATGGCAAACATTTCCTGAATAAAGGACTCTTGGTAGAGAATAATGTGTTCTAGAAAGAATGTTCTTAGCAGAGACCTTGCAACCAGATCATCAGGTTGATAAAATGGCACTTAGGATGAAAGAAAAAGGCCCCAAAATGTAGAGAAAAGCTATGTAGGCTTAATAGTAAATGGTACGAAAGAGGCACTTGAATTCTTAAGGAACAGGAAATGTGTCACAAACAATAAATGTACCTTCCAATACACAGATATCAATGAGCAATATCTGGATAATAAATCGAAATGGAACATTCAACAAAAAAAGCAAGTGTGATTCTGAAGTATTCCTGATGATTGACATGATAGCAATCATGAGTAGACTATGAGGATGAAAAGGTATACTTTGCTCAAAATAAATACATTTAATGAAAGAGGTGGTAGTAAAATACAGTATGTCAAGACAGAGGACACCAGTAGAGAACTGCATGAACCTGCAAGTAGAAAGGACCTGGATAGAAATGGAAGAGGAAAGGAACAGGAGGAATAATGCCATTGGGTGTAGATTTCTCTCCTGGAAAAGATAATTTGTAAAATAAATAACTACAGAGGAAAGACATGATGATGATGAGTAACTCCGATGATCTGAACTTGTTTGGACAGTCCCCTTCTATTCCAAGAAGAACAATCTGATAACTCCTACTCAGTCTTCACAACAATTTCACTTCTCAGATGATACAATAAGCAGTGATTGGGACAGGTTCCCTAAGCTTCATTCTGACCCATAAGGAAACATCAAAATTCTTTAAAAACAAATTGTATTGAGATGTTATTATTATGTGCTTTGCTGGAAAGCGAAAATGAACCCTAAGTACCAAAGATAATGTTTTGGGGGTTAAAATGATGGGATCCTAGGAAGACCATTCCTATTTCTTTTGGTTGGTAATAGCCACAGAAGAGAAATGTGTACTCTGTTTGCAGATTTCAGAAACCTCCAAGGAAATACAGAGGGGACTCTGTGCTCTAGGAGAAACACCAGAGAGAAGATGTCTCCAGGATGATGAGGAATTCTTAGAACTTCAATTTTGAAGAAGAAAGAAGAGGAGGAGGAGGAGAGGATGGGGAGAAGAGGAAGAAGAGGAAGAGGGAGAAGGACAAGAAGGAAGAGAAGGAGAAGAAGAAGAAGGAGAAGGGGAAGAGGAGGAGGAAGAAGCATAAAGGAGAAGAGGGAAGGGGAGGGAAATCAAGGAAAATTTGAAGAAAGCAATATTGCTTGACTGTATACATTTTAAAAGTACATGATTGGGATGCCTGGGTGGCTCAGTTAGGCGTCTGATTTGATCTCAGCTCAGGTCTCGAGCTCATGGTCTTGAGTTCAAGCCCCATATTGGGCTCCACACTGGATGTGGAGCCTGCTTAAAAAAAAAATGTATGTGATTGAATAAAGGTATATATAAAAGATAGGAAAGCATATACCCAAGTATGGAAGGAATGGCAAGGCAAAGAGCTATGAGACACTGTCAGGAAGAAAAAGGCCAGATTGAGTCAAGGTGTGTGAAAAGTATGAAAAATGAAACAGGCTTTTAAACCTGTTTAACCTGTTTTTCTGAGGAAAAACAAGAAAGGGATCAACTCACTACTTGGAGCAAAGGGAGTCATTCATTCATACAGTTCCCCGCCAAGATCTGATGGAGTCCCCACTGTGCACAAGGTCAAGGATAAAGATGGGAAGCACACACCTGGCCCTCAAATAAAAACAACAAGAAAAAATTTAAAATAATAGTTACCAATAAATGAGTGCTTACCAGGAGACAGACACTGTTGTAAGCCATTTCTGTGCATTTGTTATGGAGTCCTGTTAGCTACTCTGTGGGTAGATGCAGACATTAAACCATTTTATAGATGAGGATTCTGAATTAAAGAGAGGTTGACTAAACTGATCAATGTCACACAATATACATAGCATGGATAGGGTTTAAATCCAAGGTATCAGCTTGAGAACTCATAAACCTCTTATCAGAAAATCTTGGAGCCAGATATGTTTTAGAATTCAGAATTTTTTTTGGACTTCAGAAATATCAGACAATGTATACAATTTTATTTCATAATATCCCCAATATCGCCTGAGGCAGTGCTTATGATAAATTTATTAATAGTTTTATAGCAAAACATATTAGTGTAATACTAAATGGGATAACAAAGATTGCAAACTCCATACATCAGTTCAGGTTAAGATTTATGGTCAGATGAGTTTTAGTATAAGTTTATTGAAAGAAAGGAAGGAAGGGAGGGAGGGAAGAAAAGAAAAAAGAAAGAAAAACTTGGTTTTTAGTTCTTTTCTAATTTTGGAATCATGGATAAAGGACTGTGAACCTATATTCTATATAAATTGCAGAGGGAAAAAACAGGGGTGAAATTCAAAATATTTAAGAGCTGGGGCACTGGCCAATCAGAACGAGAGACTGGAAACTAGTTTTGGGGTGGGATTCTAAAGACTCTGTGCTGTGTCAAGAATTAACCTTTTAGTTGCTATATTTAGGGAAGTCCAAAGAATACTGGAGATAGAGTTTGGGGCTGCCAAGAAGACAGTGAGTGAGAACACTAGGTAAAAATATGACCTTGAAAAACAGCTTTTTAGAACAAAGAGGAAAGATTTCAATTTATTATCAGGCAGTACCTTGGAGAGAGACCATGACATTATATCCTTTCATCACTGGCTGTTAGAAATATATACGCAGACTAGTATAACAAACAAAGGAATATCTAATACATGGGAGTGGTTATAGGGGACAGAAAGGGGGTCAGAGAAGTTTTTCTTACTACACTTATGCTATAATAATAATAATAAATGATAGCAAACACCAATTGAGATTTTATAGGTCCCAGGTACTATTTTAAATATTTTATATGCATTAACTCATTTGATCCTCACAGCAATTCTATAAGGGGGACTACTATTATCCTCAGTTCTCAGATGAGGAAACTGAGGCACACAGCAGTTAAAAAACTTTTGGCAGGCTAAATGGTCACTAGGTATTGGGGCCAGGATTTGAACCTAGGCAGTGTGACTCCTGAGACCACTTGCAAAACCACCACAGTACCCACCATGTTGTAAGTACAGCCTTTCCACATCACCTCCTCACTCTGCACCACGGGTTTGAGCCTGGGGCCAGGTCTCATCCATTTTCATATCCCCTGCACAGTGCCTATGTCATAGTAGGTACATGATAAATAGTTGCTGTTATTATGGCTATCATAGGAGATCAAGCTGGAAAGATTCTGACCACTTAGAAGTGAAGAGGATTCTAGACAGAAAGCACAGTGTGAGCAAAGGTAGGGAAATCTTTGGCAACAACTCCTTTGGTGCTTTCTTCTTTACTACTAAGGAAAATAATCTTCAAGTTGAAAGAGGTAGAACTCACAGGGGTTGCAGCTGCCAAAAACTTCATGGACCAGCCTCCTAGCATAAATGTATAAAAATGCTAGGTTAGCAAAACAGAATGCTTGGCAAGGACTGGGTGGGCCGGAGAGTGGACACCCTACCCAAAGGCATTCTCATTCATACTTACCAAGTACTAGTTCTGCAGCTTCTGGTTTAGAGGGATTGAGAGGTGAGATGATGAAAAATGGGCATTTAGGGACTTTGAAAAAAAGTCAAGAAAATGATGAACACATAGGACCATTTTAGGTCCTCTCAGTGTAAATAGGAAAATGGGAAATAATCCAGGATATGGAACATGGGTAAATGTATTCCTACCTATGAAAAAGGAGAAATGTTAGACTCCCAAGCCTACAAATCAATGAGTTTGACACCCATTTCTGAGGAAAATTGAGTAGAGATGATTGAATAGATAGATTATGAGCAATTAGCAAAGGAAATGGAAATAATTAGAAACCCCTCTGGATTCTTTAAAAAAAAATGAGTTATCCTGAATGAAATATATATTTTTCTTTGGTAAGAGCTTTCCAGGCTAACAGGTCATTGTCTTAAGACCTCTCATGGACAAGATGGAGAATGTGGAGATAGATTTTTAGCTAAGGAGCTGTGGTCTGTCCTCTGCCCTGGGAAGTTCTATAATGAGCACTATGTTGAAGTCAAGGAATCTAGCCTACAAGGGGACCATGAGTGCTGGGAGCTTGTTCAGAGGACACGACCAGGTCCATAAAATATCTTGAAAGCCCATCAGCATGTAGAGTAATAAAGATATTTGGCCTAGGAAAGAAAGGAGTGGGGAACGGGGAGAAAATACTGTCTTTAAAAGCTTTAAGCACGTTATGTGGAAGAAGAATAAGGTGGAAACAAACGTATTATAGACTACCTTATAGGATGATGAGATGCCAGGTGCTGGGCTCCGATGGCTGTTGGAAAGATATCTTTCTAGTAAGTGAGGCAGACTCAGAATTTTATTCCTTTAGTGAGAGTCTACTCCAGGCCTATGACTTTACTAATAAGAAAACTGAGAACTGAAAGAGGTAGGTAATTTTGTCCAGTGCCACATAGTGCTAGGAGAAAACCCAAGATTCTGGCTTTCTACTTCAATGGTTTTTCAACACTATGACACCTGGAAGCTAATTTAGCTCCTTCTTCACGGTTCTGGGAACTAGAGAAAGATAGTGTTAATTATCCCACTAAATTCTATTGCCTTACCCCAAGGCTATAGGGGTCTAAGCAGAAAAAGCCAGAATCCGCAGGTTTGAACCAATATTTCAGCCTGAAGTGGTATATTCTTCAAGTGTCATATAGAAATTGCCTCCTTCCGAAGAATTTAATCTGCTTCATGAGGCCGACTGAGTTTGACTTGCTGGTTTATACTAAAAATCTGTTATTTTCTGGTTGATAGTCAAATCGATTAAACTGACAGAACTTTAAGCCGAGTATGCAAATACTCTCCATCAATACATTAACAGAAGTTTGGTGTGCCCGTAAGCAGCAATTTTCAATCACAAAGGCATGCACATTTTCCCGTCATTTACAGCAGCAACCACCATAGGGGTCATTTTATAAACCACTTAAATACTCAGTAGGAAAAAAAAAAATTCTCTGTACACGTTCCATGTCAGGTAACACTGACATGAAATATTTCCAATGGGGCCTTTCCTAGGAGATCTCAAATAGCCTGCCTCGGAAGGATGAAAAGCCAAACTTTGCCCAAGCTGACTTGAGTGGCTCCACTTGTCTTAGAAAAGGAAGGAAATTAAGACTTTTTATATGACAGGCACCAGCATATCGTCTATTCCTTGTACCCACCTGTGAAGTTTTTTATTTATTAAATACATATTTATCTGCGTGTTGACTGATCAAAAAATATTTTAGGCAGTCTAGGAAACAGGTATTCCTCTTTTAATTTTGCAGATAAAGACACCAAGTTTCTAAGAGTAAGTACTTAGCCCAACGTTCAGCCAGTAGGTGGAAGAGCCGGAAACTGAACGTAGATATGTTTATGCCGAAGCTCTGCTGTACAGGGAGCATATGGATCGAAGTGGTATTTTCTATATGATAGAAAAAATCACATTTAAGGAAATTAGACTTGAAAGTTAAAATGCTTTTATGTTATTATTATAGTGTCTATATAAATTCCATGTATTTTCCAGAGGTGATTTTTTTTTCATCATTCTATCATTAAGCCTTCGGCTCGGGTTGTGATCCCAGGGTCCTGGGATCGAGCCCCGCATCGGGCTCCCTGCTCCGTGGGAAGCCTGCTTCTCCCTCTCCCGCTCCCCCTGCTGTGTTCCCTCTCTTGCTGTGTCTCCCTCTGTCAAATAAATAAATAAAATCTTTAAAAAAAAAAAAAGCCAAGTTAATAAGAAACAAGTTTCGATATACAAGGTTCAACATGGGGTCTAATCCTTGTCTTCTCTATGACTAACTGTGGTTGGCAATGGACTTTGGGAAGGAGGCTGGAAACCAGAGTTCTCACCACTGTTCTGGCACATATGCTCCCTGGGTAGCAGTTTCTTCATCTGCAAAATGAGAGGCATTGAACAGATAATTTCTACAGCCCCTTCTGGCTCTAACCTTCTACTATAATTTTTAATGTCTGTACTTTCTTCTCTCAAAATTCGAAGTAGCTCTACGTGGGGCCATCTCCAGCAGGCACTGCAAAGTGGAATAAACATTAGAAATTAAAAATCAAAACCCAGAGCGAACTTCTCATTAGGTTCTAGAAGACAAAGGCCCAGATTACAATACATTAAAAAAAAATGTATTTCCCCCTTGCTACCTCAGGCTTTCTGATTTAGTATAGGATCAAGGGTAGAAATAAGAAATGTATGGGAAATTTTGATCCGCTTGTAATTCTAATCCAATTATAAGCAGAAAGTGCCAAATATATCTTCTAAAATCCATCATTAGATTCTCTGCTCATTTTTATAAGTTTGAGAGTTTATATAGTTTTGATGCAAATTCTAGACTCCTGGGTACCTTTCATATTCAACCAATGTAAGAAGTAAATATGCAGAACTTTATAAGATCAAAAATTCTTCCTCAAGGACATTTAATTAGATTCCTTTTTTTCCTTTGCTTTACTTCCTCTTTTCTAAAAGGAAGATCGGCTTTTCCTCTGGTAAGATAACACAGATACCCGACACAAATTTAGCACTTGATAGATGCTAAGTGTCATTATTACTTCTTTCAAGAGATAATTATAAAGTGCCCACTATGTAACCGGCCCCGTGATAAGCACTGGGACTAGAACACTCTACCAAAACAGCCATGCTCGTGGACCAGACGTGAAAACGACCCTTGGGCCAGTGGAGGAGACATGAAAATGCAAAGGAAAGGTATAGATTCTGTGGGAAAATATAACAGGGAAGCTAGTAGAGGAGGCCAGGGAAAGGTTCCTTGAAGAGGAAACACTTCAATTGAGATCTGACAGATGAGTATTAGTTAAACAAGCAAAAATAAGGAGCAAGTTTCTGCAGACAGAGGGAAAAACAGGTGCTAAGGCCCTAAGGTGAGAAAGCCCATGCCAAGAATGAGGGAAGGAAAGATTTTCTGCTCCAAAAAAAGCAATGTAGAGGCATGATGTAAGATAGAACTAGAGACGTAGGTAATAGCCAAACCACAGAAAGCATGGTTGGCTATGTTAAGAAGTTTTGATTTTTATTCTAAGAGGAATGGAGAACAATTCAAGAGTTTTAAGAAATAAGGTGAGTGGAAGAAGGAATGTGATAGATTCTCCTTTCTGAATTTATTATTATAATTTTGATATTATTCCTGAAAATCCCATTAAAGATTTTTTCCTCTTATTTCCAATTCACATAATTTAGGGCAAGTTTTCTATTAGTTTGTCCAATTAGACATGGAAATTAGACAATTAGACATTGTCCAATTTCCAAATAAAATTAATCATATGGTGGGCTTGGATTTAATTCCATACATTGATGGTGCTAAATGAACCATATGATATATATATATAATCATTTATATATATATATATATATATATAAAATATATATATGTTATATATATGTATATTATTATAATATATATATTATATATATAAATATATATAAACATTTTTAAGTAACAGACTCAGAAACCAGGTAGGGTTATCAAACACTGATATTTTAAGGTACTATATTTCTAGTTGTGTTATTACTTTTACTAAGAAAAGAAAAACACAATGTTTAATCGTCTAGATCTTAGGGACAATTAGTTCTTATTTTTCTTTTAAAATAAAGGCTGAGGGACACTTGGGTGGGTCAGTCAGTTAAACACCTGCTTTCAGCTCAGGTCATGATCCCAGGGTCCTGGAATTGAGTCCTGCATCAGGCTCCTTGCTCAGCGAGGAGTCTCTTCTCCCTCTGCCTGCCGCTCCCCCTGCTTGTGTGCTCTCTATCTCTTTCTCTGACAAATAAATAAAATCTTAAAATAAAATAAAATAAAGGCGAAAATGTGAATCTTATAAAATAAAAACTAGCTTTATTTATTTAATCATTTTTGAAAAGAATCGCTAGTAATATATTGATTATTAAAATTGGCTGAGGGGCTCCTGGGTGGCCCAGTCGTTAAGTGTCTGCCTTTGCTCAGGTCATGGTCCCAGGGTCTTGGGATCGAGCCCCTCATCGGGCTCCGTGCTCCGTGGGAAGCCTGCTTCTCCCTCTCCCACTCCCCCTGCTGGTGTTCCCTCTCTCACTGTGTCTCTCTCTCTCTCTCTCTCTGTCAAATAAATAAATAAAATCTTTAAAAAAAAAAAGTAAAAAAAATAAAATTGGCTGAAAGAAAAGAGATCAGAATAAGTGATCATTTATCATATGTATTATATTGATATATTAATTAATGTAATATGTAATATAACATATTAATAATTATAATAATCTATTACTAATAAATATGTTCATTATTAATAATATGTTCTATATATTATACATTATATTATATTACAATATATTATGACAAATTATTATTCATTTTGTTAAATGAAAACAGTGCTGTCAACTTGGGTTATGTGAGATGTGGTTATTTCTGATCAAAACAAAAAAGCATGGCTGAAATACTTTAAACAAGTGTTTGGGTTAAAACTACTGAAACATATATTTCTAGTTCTAATATGGTGGTATACAGTTAGTATTTTCATTTTATCCTGTTGGAAATTCCCCTCCCTCAAAGAAATTGGGTGAATGTGAATAAACAATTTAAGCTCTATTTCTTATAAAATTAGGAGACAAGGGACCTTAAGTCAGAAAATGGATGTGGTGGCTGCCAACAGCTGTATAGATCATATGGAGGTACTTCCGAGAGGATGAAGAAGGGAGCTCCTTCAGCTGCAGGCATCAGGAGGAACTTTTTTTTTAAAGATTTTACTCATTTATTTGGGGGGGGAGCACAGAGGGAGAGTGAGAAGGAGAAGCAGACTCCCCACTGAGCAGGGAGCCCCACGTGGGGTTTAATCTCAGGACCCTGAGATCATGACCTGGGCTGAGGGCAGATGCTTAACCAACTAAGCCACCCAAGTGCCCATCAGAAGGAACTCTTAAATTATTCTTTCCTGAACATAAGGTTAAAATCTAAATACTTGCTCTACTACCACAGAGTGATATGTATCAGCTGGAGGCAGGAGTTTCCCTGGATCTGATTTGGTTCCAAAAAGCAAAGGAAGAATAACAGAAAAGCCAACTTTTCTAAGAAGCAGCCTCTAACAATGGTAAGAAAAAAGAGTTTACACCATGAACCACCTCCAGGGTTGGCTTTCTCTATTAGCTGGGGAGACTTAAAGGCTAAACAAAGTCCTATACAATCACCTGGCTCCAAAAAAAAAAAAAAAATTCTTAGTCAACTAAAGCATGGTCTTGGGTCTTTCCTGCCCACACAGAGAAACCTCTTACAAATTATGGATTCAGAAAAAAATTTTATACAATCAAAAAAGAACAGATAAGGATATTACACAGAGATACTACAGTCAAGAAAATAAGAAAGGGAGTCACAACACAATGATAGGTGAACACTCACCAGAAACCATACTGAAAATTTCAATGGAACAGATGAAAACTTTGACTAATATTTGACTCTGACTCAAGTACTATCACCACCACCACTACTACTAATATGGCAATTGCTTCTATGAAGCAAGAACACAACCTGGAATACACGACCCCAGGGAAGAAAAGGTTAGGAAACAGGAGACAGAACATGAGCTCACAGAGATGTGCAAAAAAAAAAAGAAAAAAAAAAAGGTGAAAGAAAAATAAAACCAAGAAATGAAAGTGAAGTTAGAAGGAACATTAGAGAGTAAAGACACTGCTGAAACATAGTAAGAGACACTAAGAGCAGAAATAAGAAAAGTGAACAAAATAAAATGGAACGAAGCGAAGGAAAAGGAAAGGTGCAAAGGAGGAGAGGGGAGAGAGGAAAGGGAAAAAGGGAAGGAGGGAAGGGAGCAGAGAAGGAACACATGAGTAGTTATGAACAGGCAAAAAACATCCAACATACACATAATTGGAGTCTCAGAAAAAGAAAACCAAAGTAATGAAATAGAACAAACATTAAAATACATAAAGACAAGGGTGCCTGGGTGTCTCAGTAGGTTAAATGCCTGACTCCTGATTTAGGCTCAGGTCATGATCTCAGGGTCGTGAGATTGAGCCCCGTATTGGGTTCTGTGCTGGGTGTGGAGCCTGCTTAAGATTCTCTCTCTCCCTCTCCCTCTGCCCACCCCCATGCTCTCTCTAATAAACAAAAAACGAAAAACCATAAATTTCCAAAAATAACAAAAGAATTTAACCTTCCTACTGGGAGGGTACACTATTCCCAGAAAAAAAATAACTCCATATGCTTAATACTAACAAATTATTAGGCTACAAAGATGAACACTTTGGTTCTCCAGTCAAAATAGTAAAGTGAGTTACAATAAAATTAAGAAATCTGGTTGCCTTGAATTTCTCTAAAGCAACACACAATCTACAAAATCTTAAATAGACAATGTCACCCTATAACCTAAAACTAGACAAAATACCATTCAAGTATAAAGAAAACAACAGATTAAAATGTTAAAGAATCCAGAGAATATTTCACGTGAGAACATTGTGAAGAATCTACTAGAAAATAAACTTAAGGAAACTCATAAATAAATGGAAAAAAACTGGCAGAAGACCACTGGTGAAAACTGAATCTATTTATTTGCAGGATTCAGATGAACACAAGCATGTTTATATAAGGGAATATAATGACACAAACATGGGAAACTGGAAATGTTATAACTAACAGAAGTTTGGAGAAGATAGGATAGAACATAAAAAGTTTAAGCATAGTGATTTTCTCATATTTAATAGATGGAGGTCAAAAAAAATCAGTTAAAGTTGACCCATTCTGGAAAAGAAAAGTTTAATGTTACAAAAGTAGTCATAAAAAGATCTAAATGATGATCAAAAAGTGGGTAGTGAGAGAGAAGGAGGGAAAAAAGAGGATGAAGAAGTACTAAAATATTTCACTGTTACTCATGGTAGGAAATTCATAGAAAGTGCCAAAAAATTATGAAAAGTTGTTATAATGATAAGCAAGTACAAAAAATATATCAAATATATATCAAATATATCAAAACTATCAGAAGAAACATACACACACATAAAACAATCAAAATAAGTATATAAAAGTAATCAAGTATTTAAAAGTAATAAAGAAAGATGTTAAACATAAAGTAACAAACCTAAGTCCAAACATATCTATCATATTATTAAATGCAAATGGTCTAGTTTCACCTATTAAAAGCAAAAAAGATGTGTAGATAGTACCACAGAGAAAACTTCACTGTGTGCTGTATAAAAGACAGAGGTAGAGCAAAGTGACTCAGAATGGTAAAAATAAAAAGATGGGCACATGCATAGCAAATAAGTCTGAACAAAAAGAAATCAGAGATGTGATCTTAATCTCAGACAAAGTTTAGTTAAGCACAAAGTATTAATTAGACAAAAAGCATACTTTAAAGACTAAAAGGAACAATCCACAAAGAAGTTCTCAGTATCTATTTACCAAGTAATATACTAACATGCCTGAAGCAACAACTACAAGGGACACAATTAAAAATAGAGCCATGTTAGCAGATGGAGACTTACTTCACTTTAGTCCATAATATATCAAAAGTACAAAAAATATATATAAGGATATAGAAGACCTAAAAAACAAATGAGTATGATGGCTCTAATGGATACAGATTAAGATATAGAGAATAACTCTATTTTCAGGTATCCAATTAATAGTCATCAAAAAAGACAAACTTAGGCCACAAAGAAACATTAAAAAAAAAAACAAACCACCCAAAAGTAGAAATAGCACTAAAAATCTTACCTGATCCCCGTGGAGCATAACAAAGCCAGAAAACAAAATCATCCACAACCCCAGAAAATCAGAAGCTCTCTGTCAAACACCTGTTGGGTCAAAGAGGATATTCATAAATAAAAATTGTAGAATACCTAAAAACTGACAAAAAAAGAGCCCTACATAAAAGAACCTGTATGATTCAGTTAAAATAGCAATCATCAGTGAAATCATAAATACTTGTTAATAAAAATAAAATAAAATAAATGAATTGACATGAAAATAGAAACAGATTAATAGAATAAACATGAGGAATCAGAAGATGCCTAATATTAAAGCAAAAGTTAGTAAATTAGAATAGCCAGAGGAAAAGCCAAGAAAATATGGAGATCTAACAAATAAATACAAAAGATGGTCTTAAAAATGCAATAAAACACATTCACATACAATAATACAAACCATCAACTAATACAATCAAGAAAAGGACATAAACACAAAAAACAATTACAAAGAGAGAGGAAATTTAAGTAATTATATCAGATGACTCTGATCAACAACTTTGCAAATTAATTTGAAAATCTGGTTGAGGTGAATAACTTCCTACGAAAGTATAACTTGCCAAAACTGTCTTCAGAAGAGAGAGAAAAATCTAAACTATTGATAACTGTAGAATACATAAAAACATTTGTTAATTAGCTTCATGTTCCTACTTCAAGAAAAGCCCAAGGCTCACTTGGTTCACAAGAGAAGTTCTAACAAACCTTTAAAGAATAGCTAATTCCCATACTATTTCAGATTGTTCCAGACCACAGAAGACAGAAGAAAGCTTCCAATTTTTTTATGCAGTCATGAAAACACTGATGCAGAACTGCACAAAAGTTTGCACAGAAAGAAAACTACAAACCAGTAAGATGAATATAAATTAAGAAATCCCATATAAAATACTTTTATAGAAAATCATGAGCATATTAAAAACAATTTACTGAGACCAAGTGGGGTTTATTTTAGGAATGCAGGATTGATTCTTTCTTTGGAAATCCATTGCTATAATTCACCTTATTAGTAAGATCTAAGGATAAAAATAATAATCATTACCAAACGTGCTAAAATAAGTGGATGGTAAAATTTAACATCCGTTCTTGAGATACTCAATAAAATGGAAACACTTGGAAAAATATATTAATATAGTCTCCATGTCCATCTTTGCCCCTCCCTATTGATAGTCTATTCTTCATAAGTTGACCACAGTGATGGTTTTTAAATGGAAGTAAAATCACATTATTCCTCGGCCTCCTGTTTCTTCATCTCACGGAGAGGAAAAGCCAAGTCGTCACACTTGCACACGGGCTGTGCATGACTGGCCCACTGCCTCTCCAGCATCATTTCCTGTCACTCTCTTGCTCACTGTTCAGTACATACTGGCCTCTATTCTTTCTTGGACATACCAGGTACATCTCTGCTTCAGGCCCTTTGTACCTGCCACTTCCTCTCCCTGGCAAATTCTTAGCCCACATAACTGTAGGATTCTCTCCCTGTCTTCAACTTCTTTTTCTCTTTTTTCTCAAATGTCATTTTAGTGAGGCCTTTCCTGATCTAAACATTTGACTTCTCACATTATATCCCTCTTGCTTGCTTTGTTTTTCTCCATAGCATTTATCATATTCCATCAACCCTACGTAACTGGCTTATTTTCTTTCTTTTTTATTGTCTGCTCCCATTAGAATGTTCTAGAAATATCCATTAGTTATTTTTGCCCATTCCATTTTCTGTTTTGTTCACTAAGGCCTGGCATATAATAAACACCTAATGTATATCCGTCAAACCAATAAATTAGTAGTATGTAGGGGTGCCTGGGTGGCTCAGTCGTTAGGCGTCTGCCTTTGGCTCAGGTCATGACCCCAGGGTCCTGGGATCGAGCCCCGTATCTGGCTCCCTGCTCGGCGGGAAGCCTGAATCTCCCTCTCCCACTCCCCCTGCTTGTGTTCACTCTCTTGATGTATCTCTGTCTCTGTCAAATAAATAAATAAAATCTTTAAAAAAAATTAGTGGTATGTAATATGAAAGTACAAAGATGTCCTTTAGACATATTTATGGATAAATTTCTAAGGATATATTTTAAGTGAAAAATGTAAGATGAAGTAGAGTATGTAAAATATGCTACGATTTTGTGTAGCAGCAGAAGTAAGAGTGGGAGAGAAGAAGGAGGGGGGCACTGAGGAGGAGAGGGGGAGATAAAACAGGTCCCTATTTGTATAGGCAAAAACTATTTCTAGTAGGGTATACAAGACACTGGTAAGACGATGCCTTTGGCAAGGACAACAGGTGGGCAAGGAACAGAGATGCGGGTGCTATTCATAATAGAACTTTTTGTTTCTTTTGAATATAATGTATGAGATGTATTTCAAAAAGAAATAAAGATGTATTTCAAAAAGAAATAATTTAAATGACCAAATATTATAGAGTTTAATGCCCATTAAACACACACACACACGGTATACAAAGATATATTAAAATGAGTGAAATAACATCTTGCCTTTTGAAGAAACTACTCCAGCAGAAAAGTATCTGTATATTATATAGTTTAATATATATTCTAATATTTCAAGGTAGCTTTAGGAGACTTATAAGTTTTAGTTATTTTGTTCTATTTTTATTTTATTTATTTTTGTTTTATTTTGTCTTATTTCTCTACTCAGCATCCAGTCGCTTTCTTATGGTAAACCCTTGATTTTAACTTTGAGAAACCGCCCTTCACCATGTGTCTCAGGCTAAGCGATGAGCATGGGAGGCAGGCTAAGCCAGTTAGTGTATTCCAATCCTCTCACCACAGTAACTGGTTCAGATGTGGACTCTTAACCAACTGGGGATAATCAATGACAGCAAGACTCAAGCCTAGAACTTTTGGTTGATCTATTTAGGAAGTTGACTCTTTTTCACACTGGGCAGGTGTTGGAAGTCTGAAGTGGACAGGGGTTACTAAATGGACCTGAGAATATACTGAACCAGAGAAAGCACAGTGAGACCTAGATCAAACCTTGCCTAAAGGGAGATAGCTCAACTCATGGACCTTTCAGCTCCTATTATCTAACAAATTTCCCTTTTCCTTATGCCAGCTTGAGTAAGGTTATATGTCACTCCTAACTGAGGAGTCTTGACCAATAGAATAGCCATTATTCTCCTGACCCCGAAGCTCTAGAATACTGAAATACTAAGAAGCGACAGATCTTGCTCAATGTCACTCTGCTAAAATTGTTAAAACCAAGATCTGAACTCAGGATTACCTGGCTCCAAAGCCTTCCTTCTTCCTATAACACTTTGATGGTGAGGTCTTAGGTACCAGGGAGAGAGAGAGAGAAAGACAAAGTGTGAGAGAGGCAGAGAAACAGGAAGACAGAGGCAGAAGGAGACACTTGAGAGAGAAGAGACAATATTGTAGGAAAACAATATCACATATGAGAAAAAAAATCATTAAATAAAGGGGCAAAAAAATATCTCTGAACGAAGCTGACACAAGCATGAAATGGAACAGCCACACAAGGTTAAAGACCTACGGGTTATTTCATGCCTGCAGTAACACTCTAACTGCTGAATTTATTTAAAGCACCTTTTAGGTTTTCCCTTATAGCATATAACCAAAGACTTTTGATTATTGGGGAAAAGGGGGATTTCACTGACTGCTTCCTTCATGCGTTTTGCTGAGCCCCTGCAGAATAAGAACGTAAGAGATAAACTAATGAAATACAGTTAATAATTTAAGTTATGACTTGTTCTTTACAGCCAGTATTTCTTTTGACATTTTCTAAAAAGGAAAAAAAAGTGAACAAAAAACTTGCCCCAGGAGTCCAAGCTGCAGGTGGCATCAAAGGAACTAAAACCAAGAGGAAAGTTCCATCCATCAGCTTCCTGCTGGCCAACAATTTCAGCTGATAAGAACTTGTGGAAGATCGCTGTAAGACATGGTCATCCACTTTTTCATACTGCTTTCCCTGGTGGCAATAAAATTGATTTTCAGAAAGCTTTGTATGCTCTGACGTGCTGGACAAACAAAGGTGTAATACTAATAATTGTTCTCGTTACTAGAAAAATGTGGTTCAGAGCAATGATTCTCTACCAGGGGTGATTTTTGCCCTCCGGAACACATTTGGCAATGTCTGGAGACCTTTTTGGTCGTCCCGGTTGGGGGTGGTGCTGGTGGCGTTACTGGCATCTAGCGGCTAGAGGCCAAGGAGGTTGCCGAACATCTTACAAACGCATAGGATAGTCTCTCACAACAAAGAATTTCCGGCTCAAAATGTCAATGGTGCTGAGGTTGAGAAACTGATTTAGAAGCAGTGCAGCATTAGTTTTGTGCAGCCACAGCGACTGTCACTCTATGTGTGTGTGTATTGGGGGAGGGGGACTTGTAGACTCAATGTCTTCTCTTCCACCCCCCAGGCACCTACTGAGCACCCAGCTTGTCCTCATCGGTGCATGTGACGTCAGCATTTTGCCAATCATGTCATCATCCCCCAATGGCAATTTCAGGCTGCCCTTATGGAAAGCACAGCAGATGTTTATGTAGAAAAGATGGTTTCAATAGTATATATAAAATTCGCCTCAAATCTGAGTCATTAAAATATTTCCAGGTCGGCTTTTTGGTTGCTGCAGTTTGGGGCAACCTCTTGTCATCACTTTGGAAGTATTTGTCACATCTCCAGGATATGTTTTTGTCCGATCCCCAATTTCAGCACCTGTTCATCTGACAAGGATGGAAATGACTCTCTCTTTAAGCTTACATTGCTATATACTAATTTCCTAAGCCTTTCTGTCTCTGCATGCATTATGTCTCCACTCATCACCCCTAATAGATAAATAATCTTCCCAACCACCTGTGGCCATACTTCAACACACCTTGAGAGGCTCTTAGAAAATGCATTTTAAATAAACTCATTAGCAAAATACATATAATCAAATAGCATGCTTCAAGGAAACAGAAATCCCACATAAAGAGTGAGTCTCCTGGCAAGACTTTCACCCTCTCTCACAAACCTGAATGTGGGGGGTGGGGGGTTGATGGCGTGGAAACTGCTCCTCACTGTTGCTGTCCCCACTAAAATTCCATGAGGGGAGATGGTCACGGAAAAGATAAATTAGAAAATAGTAATTCCTTCCTAGTCAAATCTAAATGTTTTGGCATAGTTCTATATTCTAGTGATGAACATGATTCAGAGTTACTATTTTGAAAAATCAACTATTCAGAAGATGGAGTAAAAAATAAAAACTCCTTTTACCCAGTTCCTGTAGGTTCTCCTCTCTTCAGAAGAAACCACCCTTAACAATTTATTGTGAATCCTTCCATATCAACTTTATATTCCTTCAGCAAATTTTTATTGAGTACCTCCCATGTACTCATAGTATGTATGGCTGCTAGGGTTATAGAAGAGATATGGTTCCTGCCTTTTAATGTCTTATATTTTAGCAAAGGAAGGAAACAGAAAAGAAACAACTTCAGATTAACATATAAATAAAAGAATTATTAATTGTGATCAGCTCAAGGAAGGAAACAGACATGGGGCTGGAATAGGGGACCTGTACTAGGTAGAGGAATTAGAAAACACTGTAAGAGAAATTAAAACCTGAAAGAAAGGCAAGTGAAGAATGAGGAAGAAAGTTCTATAACTTGCTTTTTTCACTAAATATATAGTGGGTATTTGTCCATGTTATTTCATAAAGATTTATTCTTTCTTTTAATTAATAATCACTGAGCGCCTATCTATGTATGCTAGTCTTGTTCCCTAAGGAGAAAATAATGAACAAGATCTTTGTCTTCATTGACCTTATAATCTAATGGTAGGGTTTTGATACATCTGATTAATTTTAATGGCTACACAATATTCCATAGTGCACTAATATTTTAGTGCATTTTTAGCCATAATGCACTGATAATTTTTTTTAGTTATGTTCCTATGGATGGACATTTTGGTTGTTTCCAGTTTTTCACTATTAAAATCAATGCTCCTAGAAACATCTTCTTTCATATACGGCTGTGCATATTTTTGTAGGATATTTTCTAACACTGCATTTGCTATGTGACAGCACAATTATTAATGTGTCATTCATAGACTCCTCACCATCACACTTGAAAGTATGTGAGGTTCTCATCCCCATTCTATAAACATGGAGATCACAGATATGTTGAGAAACCTATCAAAGATTACAAGATGATAAGTGGCAGAGTCTAGACATAAAGCCAGAATCTGACTCCAGGATCTGCTCTAAGTCCTTCCCAAGGGGTAGTGTCGATGATTTTGTTTTGTGGTTACAAAATAATTAATATGAGTTTATTATTTAGGGTTTGAGAAATACACATATTTTAAAATATTTTTTTAGCTTTGCCACTAATTTATAATCAAAATATCATTTGTCACTGTATCCATTCAGGAAGTTAAAAGCAATGTCATTGTGAAAGAGTCTGATGAGCAGACTCTACAAAAAGAAGGTCCTATAAAATTTTCCTAAAGAATTTAAATATTCCTGTCCTTCACCGTCTTGACCATTTCCTGGGAAGAGACTGGTTTAACATGGAACCCCATAAGCTCCCTGCCATGAGTGAGTAGTCAGGGTTTCTGTTCTCACTACAACTGATTTCTTAGCTGCTCCATTCCAAGACTGCAAGCTTGCTTAATACTTTGCAGGAAGCAAAATAAGCCAAAAGATGGTGCAACGAATGCTTCTAGGATATAGGTCAGTATCCTAAATCCTCAGATTCCAGGGCATCCCCTGGAAGTTCTGGTGACTTAATCTGTCTCTGTGTTGGTTTCCTCATGTAAAATGGGGATAATATTAGAACTGACTCCATAAGTTATTAGCAGTAATTGTGCATAGTTTATTTAATATCTTCAAAGCACTTAAGATAATATCATCAAAATTAGCACTTAATAACTGTTGTTGTATTATGGAGTCATCCCTTGGTCTCTCTATGATTTCTTTGTTCAAGAACTTACTACTACCAGGCACCTGGGTGGCTCAGTCAGCTAAGCGTCTGCCTTCGGCTCAGGTCACGATCCCAGGGTCCCGGGATCAAGTCCGACATTGGGCTCCCCACTCAGCGGGGAGTCTGCTTCTCCCTCTGCCCCTCCCCTGCACTTGGTGCTCAAAAATAAATAAATAAAATCTTAAAAAAAAAACTTACTACCAAAAGATACACATATGTGAACATAGGGAAAAAAACATGAAGGGCCAAGTACTACTGGTTTTCTATATCTAGCAGAAGTAGAGGGATACTTTTCCTCTTGCTTTTGCTTCCCTGTGTTCTCTAAGTTGTCTTTACTGAATATGTGTTACTTTCAAAACACTAGAAAAACCAATAATTTATTTTTCAACAATTTTCACCAATTCTATTAGATGAGAGAAAATGGAACGATTAAGCCCAGTTTTTGAAAACAGATAACTACAAATGTTATTCATGGTGACATCATTCTTAGTTAACCTCTCTTGACTGTTAGGTATCACCATCGTGATTGTCATCATAACCATCATTATCCTCATCACCAAATGCTTTAACTAGTGGTGATGCCTTAAATAAAAAAGCAGAGTGATTCTACTGTTAGTCATATCATTTTCACACTCAGTTCCCTCATCTGTCATATGGGGTTAATAATATCTGTTTTATCCATCCCAAAGCCTCACAAAAAGATAAAATAATGCAAAATGTTATAATGCAAGAATGATATTTACATTTAGATATATATTAGGAAATCATTTCATTATAACCCCCATAGTCATGTCTCGCATTATTTTATTCTGCCAAGGTAGAGAAGAACCCTTACCCCACTCGAGGAATAAGCAAATGGAGGCACAGTGCACTTGCAGTGATTTCTCAACTCACATACTGGATAGTGGCAGAGACTAAACTAAAACCTAGTGTTCTGATGCCCAATCAGTCTTCAGTGGTCTCCTAGGTCAGCATTTATCTGCCGTCATCCAAAGAAGCCCTCTTCTAGCAACTCATAGCTTCTGTACCTCTACTGATTGCAACCCTACTCCACAGTAAGCCCTGGGACCTCGGGTGAATTTTTAGAACCATTTAGAGATGAAGTCAAGTCTCAGTGACCTTTTCAGCCCAATAATGCTAAAAGACAAACTGAAAAGGCTTAGGAAGCGTGATGAGAAACAGGGCATCGCCTATAACTGTTTACTATCTCCTCAATAATTCTACTCTTCAACTACCTTTGAAAAGTCAAGGTTCTAAATGTTAAGAGGAAAGGCTTCCAATAGGGTTAGGTTGAAATGTAAAACAGGATATAAAACTGAAGATAGATACATAAAATAGATAGACTGGCAGACACAGATATAAGTGCAATCTTAATACTGCACCTTTTAAAAAGATTAGAAGATACACCAAATGTTCATGGTTAGTTAGTAATTTCTAAAAGTGAGATTATGAGTGATTTTTAAATTTTTTTATTACTCTTGATGGCAGTTTTCAAATTTTCTACAATGAGCATAAATTACTTCTATGCTTACTAAAAGTCAAAGATTCATCTATAGTAGTAGAAGCTGTGGTTGTTTGCCACGTAAATACGGGGCAGTGGTGAGGGCTGGGGGAGCTGGCACAGGTCTTCCTCCAACTCAAGGCATACATGTTTCATCCACAGTTAAGCCTCTGGTTTTACCCATCTCCCTGGCTACTTGTCAAATAAACCCAGCCCTAAGAAATTCAACCTGTGGTGTGATTCTGGCCAGAGGTATTGGTCCAATTTAAACACGAGGGGTAGTTTTCTTGGGGCTTCTGGGAAACAAGATTCAACTGAGATTTTCTCTTTCGATCTGGTTGGTATGATATGTAGATATAAAGCTTAAAACTGCCAAGGCATTCTGCCACCCTGGGAAAAGTCAGCCTCAGGATGAAGCTTGACAATAAGGAAGGATGGGAAAGAAACAAGGATCTCTAGGACATCGGTGAACCGCTGAATCAAACCAGCCGGAAACCCAGCATGTGTTCAGACCTTAGTTACAGAAGCCAATAGATCTTCTTCAATGTTAAAGCCAGTTTCCATTTTCTGTTACTTGTACTATAGAGTCAGATATGTGGGTATATGCCATATATATGTGTATATATAGATATACATTTATATGGAGGGGCTCCTTCATTAGTACCCTGGATTTTTAAGTAAATGTTTTATTAAGAGCAACTTCCCAATTGAATTTTTTGGTCAATATTGTTTTTGAAAAAATAAATAGGGATTGAATTAGATAATCTCTTTATCTGCACCCCAGATCTAAAAACCTATGCTTTTTTGAAAATTGAAACTATAATCACAGGAAATTTTTGAATTTTAGATGTTTCAAACTTAGGTTTCAGGTGTTTTAGGAAGCTATTGCTTTATGACAAATGCTCCCAATTTAGAGAAAATCCTGCCAGTTGTTATTTTATGCATATTTATGATCTTTAAAAGTGGAGCAAATAAACTATAATTCTAGTAAGAGGGATGGAAAAATGTAGACAAAAATCATTAGCCTTGTCAGACATTTGATAAATAATTATAAACCAACTGTAGTAAGAGGTATGCATAAAGCCACTTTTGATCTCTTTGAAAACAACTGTTCCCTCAACAATTTAAAACTTTAATCACATGTAATGTATCTCCAAGTATAGAACACATAAATGTTCCTTCGATTCTGCCCGAGTCTGGATCATTTTCTACATGATCGTTAGTTAAGAAGCAGATTCTACTCTATACCACATTTAAATAATGGGCTAAATAGTTAGCATATAATTTGGGGACTAATCAGCAAAATGTTTATCATACACTAAATGTAATCTTTCCCACATTAACACCGTTGTTAGGCTGCGGAAAAGATTAACTACACCAAAGAAATATACTCATTAGCTTTTAATGATCGTAACAGACAGATACCATAGCTTTAAATTGCTTTTCAAAGTCTGGTTTCTATTTTTATAATCAATGTTCTAACTAAACATTCATCATTATGAAGACAAATCCTGTAGTCATACACATATTTTCTGTCTCCCTATGACAGACATTGATTTAGAAAGGAGAGACTAGATCCAACCTCCAGGAAACAGCTGGTCTCCTCAGATAAGGAAATCATTGAATTGGCTTTTAATATTGTAAGAAAAAAGGAAAGAGAAAGAAAAAAAGGAGAGACCAAAGGAACAGACAACAAAAATCTGAATTACCTAGATGAGACAACACAATTTGTAATTCACAGGACATAGCTGAATTATATTTCTTGATAGTCTACTTTAAACTATAGGTTATGTCTTCTCCTAAATCAAAACTGTCAGCTCTGCTACTGATAGCAGAATGAAACGTTCTGAGAAAATCAAGCAGCAGGAAAAGGGTTAAAAGAGGACACCTGAAATTCTGGGGAAATAAAGCTGCAAAACAAGCCACTCCGGAAAGTGCAAATTGCAGTGAAAGCTTGAAGAAAGTTAAATGCCCAGGAAAATGCTTTATTGTCCTCTTACACAAACAGGTCCCTGTGGCACGATTTAATAAATACAGATACATGATGTTATCAGAATATCTGCAAATTTCCCCAGGTAATTGATGATGGAGTGCTATTTGTCCAAACTTCAAAAGTTTTAGAAACGAAGTTGCCAGGCACGTTCCTCTTTTAAGAAATGAACATAAATCAGATTCACCTTTTCCTGGTTTTCTCTACTGGAAAAGTCTCTACTGGAAAAGTCTCTACTGGAATCTTCATAATGTCAACGTTAAAAGAAAAATCATATTATCTCTGCTCTATTTGGGACTAAATGTCACCTGAAGAAATGAAAATGTACATTAATGAAAGACCATTTCATTTCATTTCATTTCATTTCAAGTCAGTTGGCTCTGTTTAAGCAGTAGTTTTCCTTGGTCAACATTTTTTATTTAAAGAACTGGAGAACTTGGAAGGGACTTCTCTTTCCCAAATTTGTAAAATAGTCTGAAGGCTCCGAGAAGCGCAGTGTCCACTGAGCCTATGAAAGAAGTTACTTAGAAACTTTTTTTTTAAAATTTTTATTGTTATGTCAATCCCCATACATTACATCATTAGTTTTAGATATAGTGTTCCATGATTCATTGTTTGTGCATAACACCCAGTGCTCCATGCAGAACGTGCCCTCCTCAATACCCATCACCAGGCTAACCCATCCTCCCACCCCCCTCCCCTCTAGAACCCTCAGTTTGTTTTTCAGAGTCCATCGTCTCTCATGGTTCTTCTCCCCTCCGATTTCCCCCCCTTCATTCTTCCCCTCCTGCTACATTCTTCTTCTTCTTTTTTTCTTTAACATATATTGCATTATTTGTTTCAGAGGTACAGATCTGAGATTCAACAGTCTTGCACAATTCACAGCGCTTACCAGAGCACATACCCTCCCCAGTGTCCATCACCCAGTCACCCCATCCCTCCCACCCCACCCCCCACTCCAGCAACCCTCAGTTTGTTTCCTGAGATTAAGAATTCCTCATATCAGTGAGGTCATATGATACATGTCTTTCTACTTAGAAACTTCTGATTGGCCCACCATTGGGTCCTCTGTCTGTACCAGTAATGAAGAGAGCCATTGCCCACACTACATGTCATCATGTTCATTCTCAGGATACTTTTTGTTTTCTTATAGCTAAAAGAGATATTAGAGGATGTACTTCTGGAATTACGTGAGCCAATTGCTAATTTTCGATTAATACAACCCCTGCATGGAGGAGTTCACTGGCATAATACAAACCTGCTGACAATCCCCTAATCCTTGTTTTGGGGATTAAAATGTATTACATGATTTTAAAAATATATTTAATTTTCTAATTATATTTACCCTGCCCTAACACTAAAACGGGTTTGCTTTTCCGGGCCACAACAAAGGTAACCTCTGAATATTTCAATGATGAGGGAAATAACCCTGGTTAAAAATAAATAAAATAAAAATTTTATATATTAAAATAAATATATATTTTAATCAAATAAAAATTATAGGTCAAATATAATAAATATATATTAAAACAAATATATGTTTTAGTAAGTTATATATTTTACTATGTTGTAAAATAAAAAATATAGGGGTGCCTGGGTGTCTCAGTCAGCTGAGCATCTGACTCTTGGTTTTGGCTCAGGTCATGATCTCATCTCGTGGGATTGAGCCCCTCATCGAGCTCTGTGTTCAGCACAGAGTCTGCTTGAGATTCTTTCCCTTCTTCTCCCTCCCCCTCTGCTCCTCCTGCTCATGCTCTCTCTCTCTCTAAAAATAAATAAAATCTTAAAATTATATATATACAATTTTTAAAGATTTTATATATATTTATATATATTTTATATAATATAAATATTTATAAATATAAATTAAAAATATATATAAAGACCTCTCTTGGACATTAAAGAAATTTCTTTAAAAAAAGTCTGGAGGTAAATAGACCAAAATTGGAATGGGGGCTTTTATCTTTAAATTCCACCATCCCAGCACATGGTTCCAACTTCAAGGTCATGCTATCATGTAATTACTCCAACTTTCACATCCAGGTTGCAAGCCTGAAAGCGGACAAAGCAGAAGGACACAGAGAAGATGCCTCTCAGATGAAGGGGGGGAAATCGGAGGGGGAGAAGAACTATGAGAGACAATGGACTCTGAAAAACAAACTGAGGGTTCTAGAGGGGAGGGGGTTGGGAGGATGGGTTAGCCTGGTGATGGGTATTGAGGAGGGCACGTTCTGCATGGAGCACTGGGTGTTATGCACAAACAATGAATCATGGAACACTATATCTAAAACTAATGATGTAATGTATGGGGATTAATATAACAATAAAAAAATTTTAAAAAAAGAAAAAAAAAAAAGAAGATGCCTCTCAGTTGGCTCATCTCCCTTTTAAACCGTCTTCCTGGGATTCCCATGTAACACTTTCTCTTGCATCCCACTGGCTACCACATGGTCATAAGGCCAAATGTAGCTGCAAAGCAGCCTGGGGCGTGGAATCTAAACTCCAGCGACAATGTGAACAGCTGATATTGGGGTGGTGTTACACATAGAAGGTGGAAAATGGAACAGCAGCTCTGCTGTACTGCAAATTTTTCAGTTGGCATAGTATCATCTACGCTAGACAGTAGCAATCTGGACCCAGATTGACGAAATTCTGGCTCAGGCTCTATGAGCCATATGACCTTGTGCAAGATTCTATGTTCAATTGTTAAGAGGACTAAGTGAATTAATACATGTAAAGCACTTGAAACTCTGCCTGTCACAAAATAAATACTCAAGATATGCTAATTAATAATAGTTTATTTTGAAGTGTTAGTTTATTCTAAAAACAACGGATTATTGCTTCCTGGAATTCTGTGCATCTTAAATATGTTGGTCTACTTGGTAAGAATCCTCTAAAAGTCCCTTGACATTCAAAATTTGTCAGGTTTTTAAATTCCTTGTAGCAGTAACATTTTGCAATTCTTTGATTGCTTTATCTTTGCTATTTGAGAGATTAGGTAGGGCTGCATCATTCCTTAATGCCCGAAGGTTACATAACATTTGAAAATTGCATTTATCTCATGATGCTGATACTTTTTTTTTTAATGTCAAATATGCTTTTTTTTGTAATTGAATTTGGGTCTAGTGGGAATAATGCTCATGGAGGCCAGAGAGAGAGAGAGAGAGAGAGTGCGCGCACCAAGGAAAAATCCTTCAGAAATAAAAAGGTTAACCGTTATCAACTTCCAAACTATTCTTAAGAATTTGTGAGCCACTGTCTCAGGTAATGATAGGTGGGGGTCATCAGCTTCTTAACCTGGTTGGTCACTCCCCTCCTTATCTAAGGAAGCAGAGAAAGTGCTATGGATTTGCTTAGCACAGTTATATAGGTTGCCTCCCTTTATCTGCCCTCAGCTTCATGAGGTCGTGTGTTATTCCCATTTCCACCAGAAGAAAGCAAAGGGTTCAGGAAGACGAGACAACTAGACTGAAAATTCAAAGTGGAGAGTGGCTAACTCCATGCAGCCCCTTCAAATACATCCTGCCCCTCCTAGAACTTTATTAATGTAACTAAACTCCAAAAATGGATTTGAAAGGGACCAAGCAGCCTCAGAAAGGCACACAGCCCATGGAAGGCAACCTCATCTTTGACTAAAGGATGTGAGATCTGTCTTTTCTGAGAGCCTGGAGAGAACATGTTGAAGGGACAGATTAATCTTTCTGTTAGCAGAACCAGTTTTCCAATCATTCAAGGATACTTTAACACAGACAAGGATACTTTAACACATGGTTAATGCAAGTTAAGTAACATATCTAAGGCCAAACAACTAGTAAAGGAGGAGTAGGGTTTGAACCAACTGCAAACAGAACTGGGTTAAATCATAGTCCACATGGGATGGGAGAGCCTCATCCCTACTCATCACTCCAAGAATTTTAGAAACAGGGTGGCAGCTTACAGTTTTCCTCATCACGTCTGGCTCTAATTTCATGCTTTTGCTGAATTATTGCAGTACATGGATTGCCTTACCATCCTCCACATATTGTCTTGTTCTCTACTATAGATTTGATACAAAACTCCTTTTTCTTAATTTTCATTGAATGTATGCATATTCATATATATTCATTCACATATATTCACAGACGATACATATATATATATATACACACATAAGACCATCATATGAGTCACAGAATTGATTGGACAAATTTTAAGGAATTATAAAACAAAAATTAGATTTATGAGCAGAATCAGCATTTTAATGCCATTAGCTTGAGATCAGGAATCACAGCTACAAAACAGCATTCCCCAAATGCTAATATCTGTGTGTTATGTTTGGTTAGCATAACTTTTCAAAATGTGAATTTGAATACCTTCAGATGAGGCAAGTGCTCTCCAACTCACCCACCCCAGGCCTCACCTGTCCCTGTTGCTTTAGGCAGGTCAGCTTCATTAGCTCGCATTACCATTCTGGACCAGGAAAGCATTTCCATTTGCCATCCTAGTCACAGCTTCTTTGCATTAAGCAAGTTTAGTGCTTGGGTTGTTAGCTCTCAGCTTCTGAAGTGGAAAACCAGAAGGCGGAATGTAGGGTTATGTGGGACCGAGAGTCCAGTATACATTTCATCCATATTTCTAGAGCAGGAAAAAAAGATGACTGTTAAATGATGTTTATTATTATTTTATTATTAATCATTTGTTGGTGAGTAGAAAAAAAGCTATCGCTTAAATAACGTGGCAGAATCTAAAAAACCATATTCCGTTCTCCTCAGAAAACAAAACAGTATACAATATGGTCTATGCCTCTCAACTAAGGTCAGAGGCCAATAATTTATACAGGTAAAAGCCAGGCTACTGGAAAGAGAAAACTGGGAAAAGAAGGGACTGTTAGAACTTCAAAGTAACTGAAACCTTCATTTGATACCAACCAGTCAACTGATATAAGGTCACCTTAGGTGGGCCAGCACAACTCCTCTGGATCTCCTCCAATTTTTCTGAAAGCCTTAAGGGTAGCCATGGCTCTCATTTAATCATTTATTCATTCATTCAAAAATATGTTATCAGCATCCACTCTGAGTCACACACTGCTCTAGGTCCTCAGACGACGGCAGGCAACAAAACAGACGAAATCCCCCATCTAGTAGAAAAAGCCATACCAGAAGCAAATGCACGGTTTATATCATAGTTTCAGAAAGTGATTAAGACCTCTAAAACAAAACAAAAAGCAAACATTTAAAAAGCAAAGAAGCAGGGGCCTAGGGCCTAAAGCTCATGTTAGAGATAAACACTCAGAATGCAGTATTCCGCTTCCCGTTCCTAAAATGACCATCATTCCCGCTGCGCAGAGCCTAACTCCTCGCCAGCTACCTCAGCCTTCCTTTACTCCTATTCCCCTCCTTATCTATCCCCTCCCACACACCCCTATTCAATTTATTATGGATTTAAATTAGCTGAGTCCGCTTTTGTTTTCACTCTACCAACCTAGGTGCTCAGGTTCTCACCCTGCTCCCCGGATTGTATTTATCAAGTTATTTTTCCTTACCCAGCAGAGAAATGTTTAGCAAATTGCCAAACCATCCCGAATCTACAATTCATCTCTATTTTCTTTCTATTGTTCCTCTTTCCGACTTGGTTCTGAGATGTCTGTGCTGAGCCATTGTGTTCCAGCCAGAAAGCAAACTGGAATAAGGCCATTACTTTGTATATTAGTTGCACAGTGACTTCTTTCACTCAAGCAGCAAGAACTTTGGTTAATGATATTTTATTCGAAATGTAAGAAAGATTTCCACATTCCGTTTTTGCTAAGGACATAATATGTATTCTAGAACAAGATATATGTGCAGTTAGCTGAGGGGGGGAAATGAATTTCTTTGACAAAAAATTTGATTTTCAGAAGAACTATTAGCCAATAGAGCCGTTCAGTTAAGAGTTGCAGCAAGTAATTTCAGTTGTGTGGGTGCTAAAGATAATGAACCGCTTCTCTTTCGCTTATCACTGGAAATGGCCAGATCATTATGGATCTCAGTAGTAACTAATGGTCTAAGACAACAGGGTTGAGCAAATGACTATTTTATAGCTCAGTGACTCTTCGAATGCAGGCTAGACCATTCAGGTATTTAAGTGTTATCCACGGCCTCTTAAATTGAACAAATGGGTCTATAATAATTAAAATACGGTAAACACCGGTAACACAGTTCCTGAGTTTTCAAAGAGATTCTCTATTCCTAAGGGAGCAAAATGAGGTGTTGCCTTGTTAGGAAGGCACTGTTTATATCCAGAAGCATTCTGACAAGTTGGCAAAGAGGCTCATTTGTGAACCCACAGACCCTCAGCGGCCCTCCCTCTTCATTCCCCGGAAGTTTCCACGAAGTGGGCAGGGAAAGGCGACAGCAGCTGAGCTCACTTAATGCTCCTTTCTAGGGCTTTCCATCTCAATGAGCAGACCCCTCACTTCCTGAGTCAGGCTTCACCAACATGTCACACTCTACAAGATCTCAATGCATCAGGGAAATAAAAAGCAGTTTCTATTTTTAAAATGATTGGAGACACTCTACATGTAGGAATGTCTTCCTTCTCCTCACCTTTGGGTGGATATCCCATTTTCACAAGAGGAGATATTATTAGTCTCTTCTGGAGAAAGGAAGTTCAGATGAAGCTATCTTGATACACAACTATATTAACTCTGGGCACAAACAGCGATGGAGGGGAAATTTCTATTGCTTTCAAAACACTTAAAGAACAAAAATTATATTATTAATTATAGCTCTGAAATATTTTGTTAACCTTCTGCTAAAAGCATAGGAGAACACTGAACCAAAGTCTAACGAAATGGCACTGAAAGGAGGTCGGGTAGTGAGGTCAGGTGCTACCTTGTTGAAGTTTAATTAGTTGCACCTCTGAGGTCTGAGAGAAACTACGTGAGTCACCTGAGTAACAATAAATTGGCTTCCAGGAAATAGGGAAAACATATCCTTACAGGGACACTTTCAAGAAGATATGACCTAAAAAAAGAATGTGGTTGATTTTTTGACTGACCGTTTGGGGAAAGCGGTCTCCTAAAGGACAGGATTTGTGTCTTTTTTCACAATTCTGGAGTGTATCTAGCCCAGGGCACTTACCAGATAAAGGTTCCAGCCATTCATAGAATCACGGACGGAAGGAAGCTCGAGAGACCATAGCCAACAGTCCCCTGACTATGGGAAGCACCCAACTCAAAACATTATTTTTTTAAAGGTAAATTCTTTTCTTTTTTTTCTCAGAAAAATTACAGATATTCCAAACATTTTCTTAAAGGCAAGAAGATCTTCTGATATTTCGCTAGAATCCCTCTTAACCTGTCAAATGTGGAAGCAGAGAACATCTGCTTAAAATCGTTCACACAGCCTGGTTGCTTCGTTGCCGTGAAGATGGTGATTAAGATCTTTCTCTCCCCAGGGTTCCCAGCCTGGGGAGAGAAACCTAGTTCTTTAACATTCTTTCACGAGACTGGTCCCCAAACCACTAATAACATTTGAAAACTGGTCCCTTCAAGCTTTCCAAGTTCTCCTCAGCAGACTCCCATTGTAAGACTCACGCTTCCGAAAGCAGTGACTTGTACTAACCTTCTCCTCTTGTTTTAAGCAGAACCGTTTCTCCTCCAGAACCACTTTTCTTGTCCACTATACTAGGGGGTGATCAACTGGCCTGGTTTGCCTCCGAGGGAGGTCCTGAGATGTGGGACTTACGGAGTTAAAGCCAGGCAAGTCCCAAGCAAACCCGGATGAGCTCGTCCTCCTACAACTAAAGTCCAGCCTGCTCTGACAGGTGGGCGAGTGGAGGAGGACTAGGGCCCCGTGGCTCTGCCCCGACCCTTGCCTCTTGAACCACTTTGACGGAGCTCCCAAGGCTTCAAGGAACTCAGCCTGAAAATCTTGCTTTCGAGAATATTTAGAATAGTGCTAAGTACAGAGCAGCTTCTCAGCATCGGCACTACTAACATTTTGGGCGTGGTGATTCTTTGCTGTGGGGAGCTGTCCTGTGCACTGTAGCATATTTTGCAACATCCATGGCCTCTATCCACTAGATGCCAGTAGTACCCTCCCAACTGAGACAACCTAAAACCTCTTTGGATATCATCAAATACCTCCCAACCCCACCCTATTGAGAACCGCTAGTATGGTGATAATCCTCTCATCCTGTCCAGGTTGTAACCCACTATGTGGGTCTTAAAAATCGATGTAGTGGTTCACACTAGCATTAAAATCATAATTTAAAAATGAAGACACATAGAAAAGGGTAGGATAGGATAGAATAGGATAGACTAGAATGGAATGGAATGGAATATAGAGTCCCACGTGTAGTAAGGGTATTACTTTGTGGAACATCTGTTTCAGATTTATATATATGTATATGTACATATACTAGGTCACAATGTAAAATTATTTTTTACCATGAGTCACTCTCAAAAAAGTCTGAAAACCCCTATGCTAGGATCTGTCCATCCCATTTGCACATGTCCATGTTAGGACACCTCCTTCACGCTCTACCGTCACCTGCCCATCCCACCTAGCCTCTGAAACTTAGTTGCCACTCTCTTGCAAAATCAATCCCATCAGTGGCTTGTATTTCTGACGACCGAATTATCCCACATGAATTACCTGTGAAACCTCTTGCTGTTTGCATGTATCCACTTCTCCAAGTTGTCAAGGTCACCTTGAACAACTTGATTTAAGTTCACAAAAGCAGGTGTCACTGGCAGATTTAATATGAACACATTTTATTCTACTATTTGAGTCACTTCCTGTAATTGTATAGGTTCTCAAAGAAATACTTGTGGGGTGCAGGTTTCTCCTACCTGGTAGCATGATTTCTTTATGTCCCCTCATGTTTTGTAAATACTAAAGTGTCTCAAATCTGAGCCATTTCTCACTCTAGGCTTCATTGCATCCCTCTTCCTACTATTTGGGCTATACCAGCCATGGCATTTTTGCTTTAAATCAAGGCTGTCCGGCATGCGGCTGACTGTCTCGGATTATGCACAGACCACACCTCATGGATACAGCAATAATAAAACCAGGACCCGGGGGACCCTGGCGCAGTGCCTAGTAAAGAAAATCACTGACATTTTTGTCTTCCTGAAGCTGTGAGGACTGAGGGCCTTGTAGATTTGTAGGCCTTACTCGGAGATCCGTTGGGCCATTAGAAACAAATTATGGTGGGTTTGATTTTTAGTGGAAATAAACCTTTCCAGTAGTCCATCAAAGATCATTTGTCTTGGTCCCCCATTCACTTATGGTCAAGAAGTGAAAGTCAGCAAAGCTGAAGGATTTGTGTTTTTCGAATGACGCCTAGCATAATCAGCCTGGGCTGGTGTGACCTCAAGGCCAGGAAAGAGGAATTCTCAGGAGCGATTGTTCCACAATAGTTCAGAGGACAGTGAGGGATTCAGGGAGCTCACATCCTTCTTCTCATTAGCAGTTGACTCTTGTAGATGTCATGGGTTGAATCATGTCCCCCCACCCCCATTCACATGTTAAAGTCCTAGTCCTCCATTCTCCAGAACGTAACCTTTTTTGGAGATAGGGTCTTTCCAAGAAGTAATCAAGTTAAAATGAAGTCATTAGAGTGGCTCCTAATTCAGTATGACTGGTGTCTGTATAAAAGGGAGAAATTTGGAGACAGACACGCACAGATGTAAAGATTGGAGCTATGCTGTCACAAACCAAAGAACTACAAGAAGCATGGAGAGAAGCCTAGCACGTCCCCTTTGCTCACAGCCTCGGAAGGGACCAAGCCTGCCGACCCCGTGATTCAGACTTCTGGCCTCTGGAACTGTGAGACAGTAAGGTTGTGTTGTTTAGGGCACCCAATTTGTGGTACTTTGTTATAGCAATCCTAGCAAACTCATACGCTGGGGGATGGCACTGCTGCTTTCTCATCACCAGCACAAAAATATACACAACACCTACACACACACACACACACACACACACTGAACATACCACACTCACATATATATCCTGATACATCCTGGTGTTTTCATTTCTATTATCTTTCTGTTCAGTTTTGCTGATAAAAGATCTCTTTAAAACTACTTAGAATCCTATAAATCCTATAAATAAGACATCATTTAAACCAACTCTCTTTCTGTCTGTCTCTTTTTCTACACCTTCCCTGCTCTTTCTTATGAAGAAATGAGCAGAGAAAATTTAAAGCACCATTGAGATTTGCTGCTTCAGAGTCAGAGTTCTTCCCAGAAGAACTTCTCAAACTTTCATGTGCTAAAGCATGGAGGTCTGGTTAAAATGTTGAGTCTGACTGATTGATGTAAGAGGTCTAGAGTAAGGCCTGAGATTCTGCATTTCTAACCAGCCCCCAGGTGAGGCCAGTGCTGCTGGTCTGTAGATCACATGCTGAGTAGCAAGGCTTACAGGAAAGCAGTGTTTCCCAAATCTGGTCCATCATCAAAATTCATCTCAGACCTACAAAAATCTGAATTTCCAGAGAAGGGGCCCAGGGACTTCTTTTTTAAAAAGAAAGATCGCTTAAGATAATTTAATTTATATCATCATCAAGGTGTGGGAACCACCACTCTATATCCCATTGCCCCTTGGCTGGATTTTCACGCTATAGAACAAGGAGGAAAAAATGAATTTCCAGAACTAAGCAGCCCAGACCCAGACATCATGGCAACAAGTCCTAAGGAGGATTCCTGATCTACATGGGTGTGAGAGTTAATAACCATAAAGGCAAAGATGGGTAAGCATTTAGAGCTCTGTTTTGGGAGGGGGTGGCAACAGAAATGAATAAAAGAAAGAAAAGGAGGAGGAGGAGATGTGGAGACACTAAATCCAACTAGAAATCTATCATGTCTCTGACACACTGAGTTTCCAGGGGCACAACTAAGACCACTAATAGAGTGAGATTTCCAATTGATGTTGGGAATTGAAGAACTTAAAGATGATAATACGATAGTCACACCAGGACAGGACATGGTACAGATGTAGGCTTCCTAGGATATGGATGAATTTCGGTACCAACCTTGTCAATGTGACCACATCAACAATGGCTTGATATCAGATTTAATGCCAGCTTCTGGATTAAGGATAAATAACGCAGTGTTTGCCAGTATGAAGTTCTTAACCATACTTAAATCTCCTACCCACAGAGCTGAGTTGTGAGAGGTTATGGTTTATGCCTGGGGTGCGGTTCAAAGTTATGCACCCTGCGGATGCTTGCTAAATACTTGTTGACTATCTGACCGAACCCCACCACGAATGCCTAGTTCCTCTGTGTTTTCTATAATCTTGTCCGATGCACTGGAACCAGAGAAGCACCAGGGTGGGAGATTTCTCCCAATTCTCTTTCTCTGCAAGAACTCCCTGAGCTGCTTATAAACATGCTGATCAAAACCTGCATCAAAGAGAAAATGCATTTCCATATTCCCAGTTTCCTTTATGATCAGAGAATGGATCAAAGAGAAAACACATCTCCCCATTCCCGTTTTTCTTTTCATTCCTGATTTAGAGGTCAGAAATGATTCACATGTGGGACTAGAACAAGCAATGTGAAGTCCATTTAAGGGCAGGAGTCCATATGAGCTCAAGGTACAAGAATTTTCAAATTCTTTCCCCAGATGTACTTACGGGGATAGAAAAATGTCTTAATTCTTTTACTTAATATATTCTATTTTACTAAAAGGCGATAATAACCATCTTTACATTTTGATACTTGAAAGAAAAGAAAAAGGAGAAGTATTGTAAGCCTTAATATAGTACATGATGATCTATTTAATTTTAGCCATAATGCCTAATTCAAAAATAATATTTTAGGATTTCAATTGCACTTTAGATATAGCTAAGAGATGAAAATGAATTTGCTCCTTTTAATTGAAAGTGTTCCAAGATCCATCTCAAAACTGACTCACTTCCTTGGTTGTTTAATTGATGATGACTAGGTTAAGTTTGAAAATTTTAATTGTCGACTTTTCTCTCAATATTTTCATGTCATTTCTTCTTGTTTTAATTTTACAGACCCAGAAATAAGAACCTATGCTACGAACATGAGTAATTTTCCTAACAACTTAGTGTGAATTAAAGAAATTAAAGTAGGCTGCTGTGTGTGTTTGAACAGCTTACCTAGGATTATAATATTAATGTTTCTGCTTTCCTTTTGTGAGGGTGCTATTGACCTGAAAACAATTTTGTTACATATTTTAGAGAAAGTGCCTACACAGAAAACAAATAAGCTATTTTACTTCATAGTTCCAATTAGATAAAGAACTTGGTATAAATTTCAATATATTAAACTATGTGATTCCAATAGCAATTTATTGACTATAGTGAACTAAAATAAATACAATTTCTTAATATCTAAAAAGTAATTATTCATCCTGTTGTTAAAGGGATTGCTAAACATGCATCCCTAATTTGAAAAAGAAAGGAGGAAGGAAGGAGGGAAGGGGGGAGGGAGGGAAGGGAGGGAGGTGGGGAGGGAGGGAAGGGAGGAAGGCAGCAAGACAGGAAGGCAGCAAGGAAGGAAGGAGGAAGGAAGGAGGGAAGAGAGGGCAGACAGGCAGGAAGTCCTAAGAAGCAATTTACCATGTAGATCTAAGTTCTCTCTAGCTTTAAATGAACCAAATGTGTTGTTAAGGCTACACCACACCTTCCTGAAGATGAGCTTCTAGAAAATGAGGCTAACTGAATCAGATGGCATCTGAGATCTTTTCAGTTCTGCCATTCTATGAGTATCAGCCTCGCAGTGTTCATAAAGGTTACCTTATAGATATTTGGAGTTCTGTATTTTACTTCTGAAAGTCAGAATTTCTAGAGCTCTCCTACATTCCTCTGTGGTGTTAAAAAATATCTCCAGCGTTCACAGGAGATTTTTACAACTCTCATCATGGACTCAGAGCAGAAATTTCCCCGGGTCGGCTGCATTCTCAGTTCTTTTCACTTTAAAGGGAATGCTCTTCCTTGAAGCTGCTTCAAGTGTACCACGTGGACACTGGGCACTGACGGACCCCAGTGAACCTCCCTGAGGCCCCCCCGCTTCCCATCACCGCCCACCAAGCTTCTCCTTCCAGGGCCTCAGCACAAACAGCAGCACCACCATCCTTCTGGGTTTCAAGTACAAATTCTCTGTGCACTGGTCACGATAAATTTCTTGCTTAAAGCCCTCCTTACGTGTTTGTGTAGCCATCCACATCATCATCGGGAAGGATGTTGTCACTGCTCAGCAAGTTTCCTCGGGATTCCACACCCGCGCGCAGGTACACACACAGAGACGTAATTTTACTTTGTCACTGAAGTACAGCTTCCATACGGTAAAATACACAGCTTCCTGAATTTTCACTAACATACTACCAGCTGTGCAGCTTCATGAATTACTGGTGTGTATGCAGCAATCTAACCACCAGCCAGATCAAGACAAAGAATGTTTCCAGTATTCCAGAAGGCTCCCTGACTCCGCTTCCCAGCCTGTGCCTTGATGTTCACAGTTCCCATCATCCACGAGGAAAGACTCTTCCCCCACCCAGTACCTGGTCATGTTATGACCTCCTAAGATTGTCTTGGTTTTCCACATCTCCTCCTTCATCTTGCTCTCTTCCACGTGGCTCCATGGTTTCTAGCCTATTCCAACACTCTCATTTCGTTGTGTGCAGAGCAGGTACGGTGCTTCAGCACGATAAGAACAGCAAGTAGTCCTCCACGGGGTATCAAGCCCCTACTGCAGGCAAGCCCTGTGCTAACACTTAATAACCATCATCTCATTCAAGCCCCAAACGTAACTGATTTGATTCTGTAGACTCTGCTAATGTCTCTTTCAAATCTCTATCTGCTCAAAACCTACTCCTCCAGAAAGCCTTTCTGATTTTAATGGCTGTCACTTAGCAAGCCCCACGTGAAGAAGAATGAGAGAGATGACTAGTCCTGTTTCTAGGATTCAGGAAGAGGCAGCACCTACGAGAACAATTCTAGACATGCTTGAGGGGGGATAGGCTTCATTTTACAGATGAGCTGAACTGGTATACCCGGGATTACCCAGAAAGTCAGTGCTGAAAACAGGGTCTGTAACTCTGAAGTGAGCTTGCCTACTTTCTCCTTTTCTTCTATGCAGTGCTTTCATTCATTCATCCAACAAATATTTATTGAGCTCCTACAATGTATCAGGTGTACACGCTGGAGACACAGCAGTGAGAAAACAGATGACGGTCTTTGCTCTCAGGGAGCTCACATTTTAGTGAGGGGAGGTGGTAAAAAATGATAAAAAGAAAAAGTAAGATATATAGCATTATTAGATACTATAAAATGCACTGGAGAATAAAAGGGAGATGGATCTTAGACAGCAAGATTGGCTGACGTTAGAATTTTAAACAGTGTGGCCCAAGTAGGCCCCACTGAGAAGGTGACAGTCAAATCTTGAAAGTTATGAGCCAGTTATGTGGTTATCTGGGGCAACAGCATGTCAGGGGGGGACACCAGTAAGTGCAAATGTTCTGATGTCAACCAGTGTGAGGTGAAACAGGGAAAGAGCAGAAGGTGAGGTCAGAAAAGAGGGGCTGGTATCCAGATTGTGAGGGTCTTGCCAGTCAACTGGGATCATTCTTTCTCATCTTTATAATTATGCCTATGGGAGAAGGCTGTGTGTGTGTGTGTGTGTGTGTGTGTGTGTGTGTGTGTGTGTGTGTGTGTTTTACCATATTGTTAGAACTACAGATTTATGTTTGTATGGGCCAGTTCCCAACCAAACTATGAACTTCTTAAAGAACATTTCTTATATTTTGGGGGGACTTCTCTGAGATTCCAAAATACTATACCAAAGAGGGCAAATATACCATGACTTCCTACTTCTGAAGCCCACAGGGGCTGTGACATTAAGCCTTGCCTGCCACATATTGACACGGCTTCAGAATCCCAAAGAACTAATTATAGTTTTTCTTCACATCTATTACCATTTTCTTTTCAGCTGCAAACACAGCGGTTATCATTCAGTACATCAAAAATCATTAAAGCCTAACATTCTTCTCCATAGAAAATTTCTGGCTACATTACATCAACGACTGTGTGCATTATATTATCAACAATACACATCAACAAGGACAGCAGTATTATAATTGTGTGATGTGATTTACAAAACCTACCACCAGAAATAAGAGAGCAATACAATGTTTCAGTTTTCAACAGTCATTAATGGTATCACCATATAGATTGTGAGACCACATCACATTAATTGCCAACACACTGTGCCAGTGCAAACATGAAACAGAATGCTTCTTGGATGCAAGCATATCTAAGTCAGAAATTCTTAAGGGTAATCCAAGGAACACAAGCTATTTGTTCACTTATTTAATAAATATTTATCGAGACGGTACTATGTACCACAATTGGAAACACAATGATGAGTGAAAGCAGTTGATGCCATGATTGAGCTTTCATTAATCAAATTGTCATAACAGGTGTCAACATGACAAGTGTTATAAACAAAAGGTACATGTGTTATGAGAGCCTTTAGGAAGGGAATTTGATTAGTCAGGTGAAGACTTAATCTGAGGAAGGAAAGCTGGAGCTGTAATCTGAAGGACAAATGGGTAATTAACTAGGCAACATGGGAAGAAACAATATTCCAGAGACAGGTAACAGCCTGCACAAAGGCCCTGTGGTAGGAGGAGGAGCATGGCAAGGCCATAAAGATCACTGGTGAAATCACCACATTCCTCTCATGGAAAACGGGTATAAAGAAATGGAGAACTAAAGTACAGATATCCCATGGGAGATCCAGAAAGTAGCTGCTGGAGAGATACCTGATGAAACTAGGAGCAGGGCTGTCTTTTGACTACAGTGTTTCCACTATCACACTCCCAATTTGTGCCTTCATTGTCTACTACCCCAGAGGCTGAATTTTATTTAACACTTGGAGTGCTAGAGTATCTGCCTCATTTCTTCAGAGACTGATGCAATAGGTTTAAAGAAATGGACAAACAAGACACATCTTAAGAAGTAAGTGAATTATTAAGATGGGTGGAAGAGAGAAAAGGTGGGATGTGAAAGGTGGACCCATTAACAGCAGAGAGCTCTAACAAAAAGATCTCCTTCCTAATACTGTCTGAATATCAAGATACTACAGTGTATATCACACTCTTAAGAGTTGGCAAACTATTATTTCTTTTGGAAAAACATATAATCAGGTCTATTATTATGATTATTTCTTACAGCTAAAATTAATATTTTGAGGAAAATGGCAGTGATTTAAATCAAAAGGCTATACTGAAGGAGTTTGATTATTCCTTTTCAATTTCTCCTGTTTACTTTTTTCTGGAGTCTTTTCCAGTTTTATTGAAAAATAATTGACATACATCATTGTATAAGTTTAAGGTGTACAGCCTGTTACCTGATTTACATATATTGTGAAATGGTTACCACAACAGGTTAACATCCATCTTCTCGAATAGATACAATACAAAGAAAGAAAAAAAAAGGAAAAATATTTTCTCCTTGTGGTGAGAAGTCATAGGATTTACTTTCTTAACAACCTTCCTATATATCATACAGTGTTAGCTACAGTCATCATCTTGTACATTACATCCCTAGTATTTATTTATAACTGGAAGTTTGTATCTTTTGAGCACTTTCCTCCAATTTCCCTTCCCCCCCATGCTCTTCCTCAGGTAACAAGAAGTCTGATCTCTTTTCTACACATTTGGGTTTTTTGTTGCGTTGTATTTTTCTTTTTTAGATTCCACATATAAGTGAGATCATATAGTAATTATCTTTCTCTTTCTAACTTAATTCACTTACCAAAATGCCTTCAAGTTTTATTCATGTTATTGCAAATGGTAGGATTTCCTCATTTTTAACAGCTGAATAATACACACATAGTGTGTGTGTGTGTGTGTGTGTGTGTGTGTGTGTGTGTGTATATGGTCTTAGGTTGTTTCCATGTCTTGGCTGTTGTAAATAATTTTGCCATGAACATAAGATCTTTTGGAGTTAGTGTTTTCATTTCCTTTGGATATATTCCCATAAGTGAAATTGCTGGATCATATGGAAGTTTTATATTTACTTTTTTTGAGGATCCTCCATATTGCTTTCCACAGTGGCTGCACCAATTTGCAATCCCAGCAACAGTGCACAATGGTTCCCTTTCCTCTACATCCATGCCAGCATTTATTATCTCTTGTCTTTTTGGTGATGGCTATTCTTATACCTATAAGATGAAATCTCCTCGTGGTTATAATTTGCATTTTCCTAATGATGGTAATGTTTGGGCATCTTTTCATGTACTTGTTGGCGTTTCATGTATCTTCTTTTCCTTTGTCCAGTTATTTTGCTATTGAGTTGTATAAGTTCTTTATATATTTTGGAAGTTAACTCCTTATCAGATATATGGTTTGAAAATATTTTTTTCCATTCCACAGATTGCCTTTTCACTTTGTTGATGGTTTCTTTTGTTGTGCAGAAGCTTTTGAGTTTGTTGTAGTCCCACTTGCTTATTTTTTCTTTTGCTGCTTGTGCTTTAGTTGTCATACCCAAAAAATCATTCTCAAGACCCATGTCAAGGAGCTTTATTCCTATGTTTTCTTCTAGAAGTTTCATGGTTTCAGGTCTTACCTTTAAGTCTTTAATCCATCTTGAGTTAATTTTTGTGAATAGCGTAAGATATGGGTTCAGGTTGGTTCTTATACATGTAAATAACCAATTATCCCAGCATCATTTATTGAAGAGACTTTTTTCCATTAAGCATTCTTGGTTTCTTTGTCAAATATTATTTGACCACACATACTTGGGTGTACTTCTGGTCTCTTAATTCTGTTTCATCAGTCTATTTGTCTGTTTTTTTATGCCAATACATATTGTTTTGATGACTGCAGTTTAAAGTATGGTTTGAAATCAGAAGTGTGCTCTCTTCTGCTTTGTTCTTTCTCAGGATTTCTCTGGCTATTCAGGGTCTTTGTGGTTCCACATACCCTTTAGGAGTGATTTTTTTTTTATTTCTGTAAAAAATGCCATTGGAATCTTGATAGGGTTCACACTGAATCTAGAGATGGCTTTTGGTAACACTGACATTTTAACAATATTAATTCTTCCAATTTATGAACATACATCTTCTTTTATTTCTGTCTTCAATGTCTTATAGTATCTCTAAAAACTATAAGACATTGAAGAAAGAAACTCTTTTGAAAGAAGAGAGAAACTCTTTTGAAACTCTCTACAGAACTCTACTGGATTCTTCAGTTCAGTTATCATATTTTTCAACTATTTAAATAGTTAAATTTATTCCTAAGTATTTTATTGTTTTTGATGTTATTGTAAATTGGATTCTTTAGAAAAATAATTGTTAGTGCATAGAAATGCTACTGATTTTTGTACGTTAATTTTCTATCCTGCAACTTTACTAAATTCATTGGTTATATCTTGAAGTTTTTTGGTTGAGTCTTTAGGATTCTCTATATATAAAATCATATCATGTGCAAAGAGAGACAATTTTACTTCTTCCTTTCCAATTCTGGTACTTTCTTCTTTCTTTCTTGCTTGCTTTCTTTCTTTCTTTTCTTTTCTTTCTTTCTTTCTCTTTCTTTCTTCCTTCCTCTCTTTCTTTCTTTCTTTCTCTCCTTTTCTTTTCTTCTCCTTTTTTTTTTTTTTTTTTTTTGCCTGATTGTTCTAGCTAGGACTTCTAGTACTATGTTGAATAGGAATGGTGAGAGTGGGCATCTTGTATTTTTCTTGATCTTAGAGGAAAAACTTTTAATCTTTTATCATTGATATGATGTTAGCTGTGGGCTCATCATATATGGCCTTTATTATGTTGAGATATGTTTATTATGTTGAGATATGTTTTTTTATCATGGATGCTGAATTTTGTCAAATGCTTTTTCTGTGTCCACTGAGATGATCATATGATTCTTTCATTCTGTAATGTGATATACCACATTATGTTGAACCATCCTTACATCGCAGGGATAAATCTCCCTTGGTTATGGTGTATGTTCCTTTTAATGTGCTGCTGAATTGGTGTCATAGTATTTTATTGAGAATTGTTGCATCTACATTCATCAGGGATGTCGGTCAGTAGTTTTCTAGTAGTGTCCTTTTCTGATTTTTGTCCCAGGATAATGCTGGACTCCTAAAATGAGTTTGGGACCCTTCCCTCTTCAATTTTTTGGAAGAGTTAGGTTATTGCTCTTAAAATTTACATGTTTATTATATTGCATAACTAATAACAGATTATTATAGTTATGGCTATTTTTACTACATTTGGTTTTTGTTTTTAACTTTTAAACTAGAGTTGTAAAAGTGAATTATGCACCACTATTACCATATTGTGGAATCTAACATAACTATAAGGTTATCATTATCAGTTAGATTGACACTACCTTTCTGTTTTTATGATGTTAATTAGTGTTCCTTTACTTGCACTCCAAGAATTCCTTTTAGCTTTTCTTGTAAGGCAGTTCTGGTGTAATGAACTCCCTCAGCTTTTGTTAGTTTGGGAAAGTCTTTATCCCTCCTTCATTTCTGAAGGATGGCTTTGCCAGGTATTGAGTTCTTGGTTGACAGTTTTCTTTCAATATTTTGAATATGTCACCCCATTCTCTCCTGGCCTGAAAAGTTTCTGTTCAGAAATCCACCAATAATCTTACAGGGGTTCCCTTGTACTTATATGGGTTCTCTTTTCTCTTGCTACTCTTAGAATTCTTTCTCTTTGACTTTTGACAATTTAATTATAGGGCTAATGTAGCCCTATTTGGGGTCCTTTGGATCTCATGGATCTCATGGATCTGGATGTCCATTTCTCTACCCAGGTTCAAGAAGTTCTCAGCCATTACTGCTTTCAATATACCTTCTGTCCCTTTCTCTTTCTGTTCTTCTTCTGGAATTCCCATTATGTGAATATTGTTTCCTTTTTTGGGGTCTTATAATTACTTTACTCTTTTTCATTCTCTTTTTCTTTTTGCTCCTCTGACTGGGTACTTTCCAATGTCCTTCCTTCAGGTGACTGATTCTTTCTTATGCATGGTTGAGTCTGCTTTTGAAACTCTCTACAGAACTCTACTGGATTCTTCAGTTCAGTTACATTTTTCAACTATAAAATTTGTTTTGTTTTGTTTTGGTGTTTGCTATTTCCTTGTCAACTTCTTGTTTTGTTCACTCATTGTTTTCCCAATTTTATTTAGTTGTCTGTGTTTTCTTGTAGTTCACTGAACTTCCTTAAGAGGATTATTCTGAATTCTTTGTCCGACAGTTCATAGGTCTCCATTTCTTCAGGATCAGTTATTGGAGATTTATCAGTTGCCTTTAGTGGTGTCACATTTACTTGATTTTTTGTGATCCCTGTACCTTACATTAGTATCTGCACATCTGAGCAATCAGTTTCCTCTTCCAGACTTCGCAGGTTTGCTATGGCGAAGATAGTTCCTCACCAGTCATCTCAGTGTGCGTTTCTGGATGTGTCTGTTGGTAATGTCCATGGGCAGGTAGAACTGGCTATTATGGTCCATTTTGGGGCAAGGCAATTGTTGGAGCTCTGAGGACAGGGATGGGGGCATGTGTCACTGGATGACAACAGTTGGATGGGACTGCTGGCTTGGTTCCCTCCCCAAGTGAGGCTGTAGGATACTTTCCACAGTTGCTTGGATTCTCTGGTCAGGCTTAACAGGTGGTCAGGACTGGGTACTATATTCAGTAGTAAGTGGGGCTATGATTAATTTCCTTGCCCTGGCAGGGCAGCAGGACAGGACCCAGGTCTATATAACTCATTGTCTGGGGACCCCAATTAGGCCAGAGTGTGCACTGAATTCCCCGATGTCAGCTGAAACCACTTGTTTTGTTCTGCAGATGCGGAAGCCATGGGATGTACTCTCTGTATGTAAGGCTGATGAATGGGCTGAGCACCTTCCCATGGACTCTGGTTAGGTTTCTTGCTCAGACAGGCTAAAGGCTGTATCTGAAGGCTGTATTCATTGTTGTGTGGGGCTAGGAATTAATTTCCCTGCCTGGGAGCAGTGGGAGAAGCAGCTCTAATCTGGCAAAGCTCTTTGTTGTCTTAACTCAGCCAGCTCACACCCCAACTTCCCTGACCAAACAGGGCCATTGGCTTTGTTCTGCAAACTATAAGCTCTACACATCCCCTGTTGGCTCAAGTGCTACCGGGCTGCACAGCTTCCAGGAGTTATCTCCAGACCTTCTGGTCAGCTGGGGCCAAAGACACTCTCCACGGTGATACTGAAAGAGTCTCGGATTACCTGAATATTATTGCTACTTTTTCGCTAATGGGCAATCACTCTGATTTAGCTTACAAAACATTGAGCAAGCAGCATGAGAACTACTTGGTTATCCTAGCCTTGAAGTTTTTCTGTGCAGTGAATCTGAGACCCTGATGATATTTATTCATTACATTTTTAATGATATATCAGGTTACCATAGCAATTCCTGTTCCCTGGAAACTTCTTTCTTGCAACACACATTTATTGTATGCCACATTAACAGCCTGATCCTATTGTTCGAGCTGTCTCATTAGCTCAAGTAATCTGAAGCTATTTCAAAATGTTAACCAGTAACAATATATAGAAAATATGGTTATTTAGAAATAACATTTATTTAGAAATAGCATTTATTTAAGGAAAGAGCCCACCTTCAAATCACTCTTTTCCATGAAGTTCACCTTGACCCTGCAAATAATCATTTTTAGTAAATCTTAGAATACTTAGGGGTTTATGTCATTCATGAAATCATCATTTATGATTAAATATACATTCCTTCATAATGTTCATCAATTATTTTTATGTGGTCTTGTATCCCCACCTATATTAGAGCTTCTATAAATCAGAAGCTATTATGGGTTGAATTGTGCACCCCCAAAGGATACTGAAGTCCAATTCCCCACCATCTGTGAATGTGACCTTATTTGGAGATAGGGTGTAGGCAGATGATCACGTTATGATGAGGTTATTAGAGCAGGCCCTAACCCAATATGACTATGTCATTACAGAAAAGGGAGGAGTGGGACACAAGACAGACATGTGCAGAGGGAAGATGATGGGGAGACACAAGAAGAATGTCATGTGATGATGAACGTGGAGATTAGATAATGTTTCTACAAGCCAAAACCACCAAAGATTGCCAGCAAACCACCAGAGGCCTGGAGCAGATCCTTTCCTCATGGCTCTCAGAAGGAATCAACCTTGTCAAATACCTTGATCTAAGGCTTCTTGCCTCTATAATTGTGACAATAAATTGCTGTTGTTTAAGCCATCCAGTCTGTAGTACTTTGTTACAGCAGCCAAAGGGAAACTAATACCAAAGGCAAGACTAATAACTTGATTTGTACCTGCTCAGTGTCTAATACAATGGTTTTCATGTTTATTAAGAAGTAAAATAATTCATGAGCAGGAAGTGTTGTTTTTTAATCATTCCCCCATTCACTTGTTCACATATCTATTCAATAAATATTAACCATCATATCCATTGAGCAAGGCACTAAGCATGGGGGTGAAGATCAGTAAAAGTCCTTCCTTCTAGTTTCTAGTAATAATAACTTCCTTGTAGTTTCGGATTATTGTCTAACAAAAATTATGTTAGGTGAAGGGGTGCCTGGGTGGCTCAGTTGGGTAAACATCTGACTCTTGATTTCAGCTCAGATCACGATCTCATGGGTTGTGAGATGGAGTCCCACATCAGGCTCAGTGCTCAGTACTCAGTGGGGGTCTGCTTGAGACTCTCTCTTTCTCAAATAAATCTTTAAAAAAATTATGTTAGATGCTTAACATGCACTTTTCCATTTAGCCCTCAAAACCAACCTGTAAATATAGGTATTACTGCTCCCAATTTTCAGGAAAACACCAAAATCACTGAGGCTTAAAAAGTTAGAGTAGATTATCAAAGATCACAAAGCCAGTAAGCAGCAGAGTTATTGGCATGTGAAGTCAGACCAGTCTGACTCTTTTTCTTCTACTTCATTCTACCTTTGATAAGGTACTGGGGATAGAGGAACAAGAGTGACTCTAACATAAGGTACATATGTAGTAAGAGAGAAGCAAAGCACTATGGGTGTTCAGAGAAAGAAGACATGACAATTGCTTGGATGAATCAGAAAAAAAAAAAAACTTCTTGGAGGTAGAGAAAAGGTCTGGGTGAGTAGCAAAAAAGAGGGAATGCTAGTAGATGGAGCAAGGGCCAGATTAAGGCAGGTCATCAGAGCTGGAAATGAGCAATGCTAGGATGCTAGAAGCCATTAACACAGATGTTGCTGTCAACGAGGCCCTTGCATGAAGTTGGTTAAAGAAGAAACTTAGGTACTGAAGTCTCTGGGTAAGATTGGTGTGTTGTAGGTGGATGGGATTTCTCCAAAAGATTGTATCCATTTGTAAGAGGAAGGTTTTTTTGCTGAATAATAGTGGCAAAACAAAGATCTGGGAATACTAGTGGGGAATAATAGTTGACTGATTCTTCTTCCTAAAAACCTGACTCAAAATAGAGAAAAGGATACCCTTGACTGGAGGCAGTTTATAAGGAAAAGATGTTGTCACAGAAAAGACACATTTTAATTAGGGGTAGGTGAAAGAAGCATTTGAGGCAAAGGTGGGGGTAGAATTTATCTTTAAATGGATAAGGATTCTATATGCTATAATGGAAGAGGTTGGCTGAGGGGCAGAAGATTCGGAGTGGACTTGGGAAGGACCTCTACCACATTCCTGTAAAGACCATTTGCTACAGAATTATAAATCCAATAGTGAAATCTTCGATCCTGAGACTTAACATATGGTCAGTGGACAGTGATGAATGTCACATGCTGAGCCTTGGTAAATCACAACAACATAAGAATAATATTATTTTTCCTCTACGGTTCCAAGCTGTGGTCTTCTTTATAAAGTCCTACATTTTGTTTTTTTAATTCATTGCTGAAGTCCTGGTGATGATCTTCTTAGTACCTAATGAATCCAACTAAATAGAACTTTGCTTTGATTAATATAATTAGGATCTGAGGTACATTATACATTGGCCTCCCTTCCCTCTGTCTTTTCCCCTGAATATGGGCATGATGAAAAGATGTGGAAGAAAACAAATGTTTCTGAAACAAACATGTGATGATGTTTGATGACACTTGATGAGAAGAAGAAAAATATTGGTCCTACTTTCTGATCTGACATCAGAAGAGATAAAATATGAAAGCTCAAGCCTATGAAATTACTGGGAGGAAGAAAATAATAAGAGAGCTAATAATTACAGAATAATAAGAGAATATAAACCCAAATATGATGCCCACATAGGAAAGATCTTGGGAGGGTATTAAAAAACAAACACTGGGGCACCTGGGTGGCTCAGTCGGTTAAGCATCTGCCTTTGGCTCAGGTCATGATCCCAGAGTCCTGGGATGGAGCCCCACATTGGGCTCCCTGTTCAGCATGGGGGGGGCCTGCTTCTCCCTCTGCTGCTCCCCCTGCTTGCGCTCTCTCTCTCTGTCACATAAATAAATAAAATCTTTAAAAAGAGGATTACCTTTGAAAAAAAACAAAAACAAAAAATCAAAAAAACAAACACTGACTGTAAGTCCTGAGAGCAAAACAAAACTCTCCAGCATCCACTTTCTAGAATACAGTTGAGTTGGCCCATCCCTGGGACACAGAAGGAAGGGTAGGATATATGCTTCCAGGGAAGCACAGAAAGAAAGATTATTCCTCAACAGTTTTGAAATTAGAGCATATTTAATATCAAAGAATCTAAAGATTGATGTCTGAGATAAGAAAATATCCTACACTCTGCTAGAGTTTTGAACAAATTAAGAGACAGAAGAGATGGAGACATCAAGGCAGATGGAGACCAAAGTGTGAGCTTTACTGGCCTGTGGAAAATACAGATTCGGTATGCAGCAACAATGGGCTTCCTGATTTGAAGCCAGGAAGCTGGATTACTATCTTAAAATGTTGGATTACTATCTTCTGCTAAAACATTGGGTAGCCTGGCACCCCTAAGCCCCTATTCTAGCAAGACAACATCCACCTGGGCAGGTTGTTTTCAGCCTCTCACTTCAGCCTCTGAGCCACTTGCTTGACGCATTACTGTGTGCATCTGGCCCTTGGAGGAATTTCGGTTAACAATCTTTCTCCAGGTTGTAAATAGATTGTTTTCCTTTGGATTCCTGCAGAAATGTATGAGACAAGAGAACTCAAGAAGAGGGGCACCTGGCTGGCTCCATTGGTAGACATGTGAGTCTTGATCCCGGGGTTGTGAGTTCGAGCTCCATGTTGGGTGTGGAGTCTTCTTAAAAAACAAACAAACTCAAGAAGCAGCAAAATGAGATGGGAAAAATGGGTGAAAGAAAAAACTGCAATATGCAAATTAGAAACCAGCACACTTAGAGGGACCAGGAAAAAAGTAGCAATGAAAAAGAAAGGGTAAATGGTAGCCGAGCAGTCAAGACTTGGTTCTAGGGCAAGAAAATTAAGGATGTGGGACTGCTAGACAAGTGACAAAAAGCAGCCAGGAAGAGTAATACTGAGAAAACCAAAATGCTGTGTTCAGCCAAGAATAATACTACTTTGAAAATCACTAATCTTCTGGCCAGCTAGTCTCGCAAATACAATGTTCTCTATAAACAACCGCAGTTTAAAAGTATTACTATGATCAAAGACATCTCAGACTGGTAAAGTGCAAGGCAGAGGGAAAAGTGGGGACAGACTGCGACAGAAATTTGCCTCAAATGTGAGACGGATGTGTGTGGCCATTAACTCCACCTTTTGCTGTTAGTGAGAAACTGAACCAATAGGAGTAAATTATAGCCACATCTCAGGCTCTGATTTAGCTACTCCATGTTTGTTCAACAGCAAAATGGAAGAGAAGAGCGTCACTATGGCTTCTATATCTCTCTGAAGCCTGGTCAAAATGGCCAAGTATATTGTTCAAAAGTTATTTATCCAAGACCATGGGTCTACATTTCAGTGACTTTCCACCAGATGGTGGTGGACTGTACAACAGTGCTCCCACTTGGCCGTAAGACACAGGGGTTGGAGTGTGAGCAAGAGTTGAAAAGGAGAAATTCTGGGGTCCGCCTGCAAACATACTGACACAGGCTTGACCTCAAAGACCCCATAACCCACAAGAGAGGTGAGCACCATATTCGCTGACATTGAAGTTATGCAGAGTTAAGACACATGCTTACTTTACAAAGAAATATTTTGGGGGGAAAAATGTAAGTATTTTTATCAGATATATTTTGATAATGATTTTTAGGTAGTTTTGTATGGAAAATACATTTTTGAACTTATAAAGTAGGTTGCATATTAAAATCTAGTAAGAAAATAATTCATTATTCATTAGTAGGCTACTAAGTGGGAAAAAAAATCCCACAGCTAAAATAGAAAAATACTGGTATCAGCAAACACTGGCGCCTAGCAAGGGTTGCCATTATAATACATTTAAATCTCTAATGATAGGAGAATGACACAAAATCTGATCAGCACTCTCATTTGTGCCTTATTATCTTTGTTCAAAAACATGACCAGCAGGAAGTGTTCTGTTAGATGTTTTGTTTTGGTTCGTTTTCCCACAATGTACATTTTCTCTATGTAGGTCATGTTCATCGGCTATATTCATATTTGGAGATTCTGTTTTGGGAGGTGGAGAGGGACATCAACATACACCAGCAGAAATAGTTAGGAAACTATTATAATATAGTTAAAAAGTGTCATCATTAACAGCCACAGGCTTTATGAAACTAGATAAAGGATGTACAATTGTCAGTAAGAAAGATGCAAAGAACTTGGGGCAGAAAATACAGATTTGGGAGTTAGCATGTAGGAAAAAAGTCGAAGTGGAAGGGAGTGCCCAGGGAGAAGAGGTAGAATGAGAAGAAAATAAACGGAATGGGAACTCAGAGTCTCTGTTTTTCTCTTTTTCTTTTATCAGAATTCACAGTGTTGGCCTCATGGCTCTTTTGGCTTTGTGAGACCTGGAGTTTATGCTTGATGATAAATGTATATATGAGAACTATTGATCAAACCAATGAACTGCTGCAAAACTCCTGCAATATTCTACTGAAGGCTCTGATAAAGTCTGCAGGACTCAGAATGAGGGTAGAATTAGTAGAGACCTTATTACACAATGCAATTTGCAAAATTCAATTGAAAAAGTGAATTGATGCAGGGGATCATAAAAATGATATATATTCAACTCCCAAGTTTTATTTTAACCAAATTTTTATATAAAGTCAAGCCTTTTTTTTCAAGTGTGGGTCTGCTGAATGGAATTTCTTTTATTACTTTTTTCCACAATTTTACCTTTTTTTCATCTGCTCCCAATTTAATAGCAATTCTTTAGTGACTCACCTTTCTTTAGCCTTTCTAAAGCAGTTTAATTTTTATAAAAATAACAACTCCTGTCTTCTCTCTCTTGCTCTCGTATTTCATCAGTTTTAGATAATGTTTAAATAAATCATACCACGTTTGGGAACAAATACAAGTGTCTCTTAGTAAACGTACAAAGTAGTTGGTAGGAGTGGAAGTACCCAGGCAAAACTGGCGAGTTGGCTAGAAGGGTTTCATTTGGCCAGAACTGCTAACTCACATCAGATATTTTATTTTTTTTTAAAGATTTTATTTATTTATTTGAGAGAGAAAGAGAGAGGGAGGGAGAGGAAGCACGAACAGGAGGGGGAGCAGAGCGAGAAGCAGGCTCCCCACTGAGCAGAGAGCCTGATGCGGGGCTCAATCCCAGGACCCTGGGATCATGACCTGAGCCGAAGGCAGACGCTTAATTGACTGAGCCACCCAGGTGTCCCACATCAGATATTTTAAACACATTTAAGCAGAAATAGAAAGGTACCATTTCCAAAGGAGAAATATGAAATAATTTTACTCCACATTGAGAATTTCACTTAGAAAGTCAATAGTTACAAGACACCCAAAATTTAATTGAAATTTCTCAGCCATGTTGAAAATCTGTCTGAAATGTCAGCTTCTCCATCAAGCCTTTCCTGATGCTCTAAATTGGTAGTGCTTTCTCCATCTTAGGAACCCCTTCAGCGGTGTTTTTAGACCTTACTGATGACACATATCTCATTTTACTTTACAGTGCAGTTATAAACCGATCTTCTCTCCCTTTACGTGATATCAACTACTTGATAGAATAAACTACACCTCTCTCACTATGTACTTTTGAAATCAAAGCCCTCTGTACATCATGGGCCCTTGTATATTTTAAGTGGCACTGCAATGTGTGTGTGCATTTGTGTGTTTGCGTGTAGTGAGGCAGAGGCAGGGGAAATGAAGGGCAAAAAAAGTTCATAAATGCCCAACCTCCCATAAGAAAAGGGTATGCTCCAGAAGTGCACATTCACTCCTTTTCACATCTCTACATATGTTGCTCTAGTACAGTGTTTACCTGGCTACCTCTTCTAGTAGATGTCTCAGCAGTAGAAACAATACTTTATCTATCTTTATGACCTATGTCTGCTACAGAGACTCTGACACCCAGCATGTGCTAAGTAAATGATTGATGAATAAACAAATAAATGAAAGACTGAATTGGAAAGTCTCTTAAAGATTCAAGGAGAGTAGTGCATGAAGAAGATACAAAACTACCACTAAGGAAAGTGAATTTGACCCTACCTTGACTATCTAAGGTATATTCAAATGACCAGTATATTTTTTTCCCAAAAGGTATAGAATATTATTAAATTTTAGGGTCAAGGGGTGCCTGGGTGACTCAGTTGGTTAAGCAAGCATCTGCTTTCAGCTCAGGTCATGATCCCAGGGTCCTGGGATCGAGTCCCCACTTCGGGCTCCCTGCTCAGCAGAGAGCCTGCTTCTCCCTCTCCCTCTGCCTGCCACTCTGCCTACTTGTGCTCTCTCTCTCTCTCTGCCAAATAAATAAATAAAAATCTTTAAAAAAAATTTTTAAGGTCAGAGATGTCTTTAGAGATAAGCTTATTCCATTTTAAAGATGAGTTGACAGATTGGCCCACTGTCACACCAGCTAGTCATTAGAATAACAGCAAAGCAATAGTAAGATTTCTGGCTCTACCAATTCCAACTGTCTTCTGAAAAAGATGGATTCTCTAAGTGAAAAGTCTTTGGCAATCAGAATCACTGATAGGGGTTGGAGTAGACTATGGAACAAAAAGGTGGGGAACAGGAGAGAAAGCAGAATGGTGTTTCCAAAGTGATGCCCACATTGCCAACTCTGACAATGGTGATGTGCTCTTCTGTCTTGCTAGAAAGTGGCCAAGTTAGGGCTTAAAGTCAAGTCTTCTCACCTTTAAACCAGAGTTCAGGTATCTTTAAAAAGAAAACCACTATTCATAAATATATCTTTAGAAAGTTCTGGAAATCAGTTAATTTAAAAACAAAACCAAAATGGAGCCTCCATGGGACAATCAACACCACTTTCCTTTGTCAATAAATCTTCTTGCAACAAAATTATAAAGATTAAAAGTCACATAAAAGATAAAATATCAAAAATATTTAATATGAATAAGAAATTCTTACCAAAGCCCAGAAACTTGAATATTTAAATGGGAGTGGGGAATAGAACAGACTGTTTTCTGAAAACTACAGCTTAACAATAAGAATGGGGAAATTATGATGAACCCATAAAAAGCTAGTTTCTGCTTTTTAACTTTTTAAATCATCCTCTGGGACAGAAAAAGGAATGAATCTCTTTGGAGGATGGGAGGTATCTGGTTGTTGAAGAAGTCATAACATTTTGATTTTAGTTTTCAACACCAAGAAGCCATCTTAAAATGGTAAAATGTTAGGACTCCCCAAGATGGGGATTTTAAGCTCCTTTTGTAATATTTTCCTGCAATGCAGATATCAATTCAACTGGCTGCCTACTTCTAATGAACCCGCTGGTTTCTAGGCCATTAGATCTGAAAGGCTCTGGCACATAGTAGGCCTAAATATATGTCAACTAAACAAACAAGTATGCACGCCAAGAAAGGCTTGCGATTTGGAGGTGAATGTTGCTTTTTTGTGGGGATAGTTTGTCTGCTGCTCTTATCAGAAGAAATCCTCATAAGAGGGAGAGCTTGTGAGCTCCAGGAACCCTTCCCTAGCTGGATGTTTACAGCTAATGCTGGAGGTTTAACTCTTTCTTTTTTTTTTTTTTTTAAAGATTTTATTTATTTATCTGAGAGAGAGAGAATGGGAGACAGAGAGCATGAGGGGGGAGGATCAGAGGGAGAAGCAGACTCCCCGCTGAGCAGGGAGCCCGATGTGGGACTCGATCCCGGGACTCCAGGATCATGACCTGAGCCAAAGGCAGTTGCTTAACCAACTGAGCCACCCAGGCGCCCCGGTTTAACTCTTTCTTAAACAGACTGGTCACCTGACCTCATTTTCTATCCCAAGCCCCCACTGACATCCATTCTCCAAAGCAAACAGCAAGTACACAGCTGATCTGCAGCCCAAAGACCCACTGTAGAAGCTGAAGAATAAGCGTAGGAATGCCCCCCATGGGGAGGGGAGGGAGAAATAAAACTGAGAATAAGTTCAGTTTAACAATGCTACCAAGAACTGGGAAAACAAGAATGAGTACACCCTAGAACCAAAGGAGTCTACAATTTAGGGAGGGAGGCAAACTCACACTCAGATTTAATGTTTTATGATGGAAATATATCTAGGATTTTTGTGTACCAAGAGCAGAGGAATTTAGCTAGGTTCAGGGGCATTTCTGGAGCAGTTAGAAGCCACATAAAAATGTATGTGAGCAATGAAGTGAAAGGCAATGTCTTTGGAGGGTGATAGCAAGTTTACATTTTTAGATTGGGCAAAAACATCTATTGGACTAAAGACTAGTACAAAAGTAATGTTTGCTATAGTTAAATATCTATAGCCTAACATAGTGTAGAATTGTGTCATAATAGCACAGACCCATTTCATGAAAAGAGTAAATTTTGCATGACGAAAGAGTAAGTGTCCCAATCTCATATAGATTTTCTTGAATATTTACTTCATTCTCCAGAGGAATCCATCCTACTGAGTTTGTTTAAAACTATCTTATGTTGTTAGAGACAAAAGGCATTTCAAATTCATCCATGCATTCATCAAATACTTATTAAAGACTTCCTATGTCCAAAATTTTAGCTTCTTTAAAAAACAAACAAACAGGTTTAATGGGGCACCTGGGGGTGGGGGGACTCAGTCAGTCAAGCTTCTGACTCTTGATGTCGGCTCAGGTCATGATCTCAGGGTGGTGAGACTGAGCCCTGCATGGGGCTCTGGGCTCAGCGAGGAGTCTGCTTGAGAGTCTCTCCTTCTCCTTCTGCCCCTCCCCCTCTCCCTCTCTCTCTCTAAAATAAATAAATAACTCTTCTAATAAATAAATGAAACAGGTTTCATCAGCCACAGAAGACAGACTGAAGTTGTGCTAAAATGGACACAAAGTGGAGGAATCAGAACAAGCAGAATCCCTATTCAATATTAATGAAGGCCGGGTGGCCATAGTAACTGGGGCGGCCTCTGAGCCGCCGGGGGGAAGGGTGTACCCCAGAGTTGGGCCAGATCTTGCAGATTAGCACATAAGAGTTGGCTCTACTTTTCTCTCCCTCCCCCACCCCCAACCCTTCTATCTTGGAAAAAGGAAAAGCGGAAGGCTCAGGGAGAGAGGTGCTTTTGACAGGCTTGAAGGTAGTCCCACAAAAGGGTGTTTGCTAGGTGTTAGGATAAGCATCTAATTGAAGGTCTGATGCCTCGAGGGCTCATGCAGCAGCACCGGAGTTTGGCAGCACTGAAGCCACAAACCCAGAGGTGCCGGGCTTCAGAGGCTCAAAGCGTCAAAACTGCCTGAGGCCATTTAGCGCCAAAGCTGCTAGTGGCTTCAGGCTGTTTGAGTCCGGGAGTCCGGAGTGAATACAGCGCCAGGGGCTCCCGGCACTGACCTGACAGGAAGGGAACAGAGCCCTGTCCTAACGAGGCGGGAGTTCTTGAGGCTGAAGCGGCTTTTTGAACCCAGGGGCAAGAACAACTCTGGGTTTCCAACTCTGAAGTGGAAGAAGATGCGGGCAAGCCAGTGACAAGGCTCACACTCCAGAGCTTTCCTTCCAACGTAGAGACTGGGGATGATTTTCCTAGACCTCTGCATTCAAATTCAACAAGCAACTACCGAACACCTAACAATTCCACGGGGCCGTGTTATGTTGCTTCACACGCAAACGTCCATCTACTCTTCTGTTGCTGGTGCAAACTGGATCTTCTTTTTCGCTAACTTATAATGATAATGTATACGTACGTTATCAAGTTATATTCTGCCAATAAAACTTTTAATTTGCTTAAGGAGGTAGCTTCCATTCTGGAGCTCTCCAGAGACCCATTCACTGGAAGAGAAACAGGCTGCTTTGGGGTTTAGCTTCCCTGCACGCCAGCAAAGGCCATCTCGTGATCAAGTACAAAGTACACGCACTTAGCAAAGCAAGAGGAAAAGAAAGGGGGCTGGGGAGCGACGCACCTGCTGGAACATTCTTACGGAAGAAAATGATTGTAAGAGTGGAAAGGAACTTAGAATAACCCACTTTAACTCACTTATTTTCCAGAAGAGGATTTTGAGACTCTGAGAAGCTGGGCAATTGCCCCAAATTATCCATGTAGGCGTCCCTTCCTTAACAAATCTTGCATTACATATTTGGGGTTATTTTCCCAGAATAGTGCCATAGGAAAATATATGCCCCATTCTCTTTTTTCACAATAACAAAGAAAAAAAAAAACAACAAAACCTCCACTTTGAATCTCGGCCTCATGGCTCAGCATTCCACCGCTTGCCTCAGCACCAATGCTCGGCATCATCCGTGGAATAAATCCTTTCCCACTTTGTGTAAGCTTGGCTGCTATCGCAGTCAGCTCAGGCTACTGTAACGGAATATCATAGGCTGGGTGGCTTAAACAACAAACATTTATTTCTCCACAGTTCTGGAGGCTGGGAGGTGCCAAGATCAAGGCCTTGGCAGTTCCAGTGTGTGGTGGAGGCCCCCTTCCTGGTCTGCAGATGACTGCCTTCTTATTGTATCCTCATGTTACAGGGGTGGGGTGGGGGGACATGCACTTTCGGGTCTCTTTTTATCAGGGCATTAATCCCACCATGAGAGCTTCACCCTGATGACTACCTCCCAAAGGCCCCATCTCCGAATACCAACACACCAGAGATTACAGTGTCAGCCTATGAATTCTGGGAGAACACAAGCATTCACTCCACACCAGACACACAGGCCAGGTCTTTTCTGTTCAGATGTCACATACAGATATTGGCCAAAGTGCACTCCCCTGTAGAGCTGAGTGGTAGCCCCCCGAAAGACACATTTGTGTCCTACTCCCCAGAATCTGTGAATGTTACCTTATTTGGACAAAGGGTCTTTGCAGGTGTAATTACGTTCAGGATCTTGAAATGAGGAAACCATCCTGGAACATCTGGGTGGGCCCTAAATCCAATGACAAATGTCATTATAAGAGACAACCAGAGGGGAAGACAGGGTCAGAGGTGAAGGCGACATGAAGACGCAGGCAGAATTGGAAGTAATGTGGCCACAAGTCAGAGAATGTCAACAGCCACCAGAAGCTGAAAGAGGCAAGGAGCAGCTTCTCCCCCAGAGCCTTCGGAAGGAACGCAGCCCTGTCAACACCTTGATTTCAGACTTCTGGCCTCCAGGACTGCGAGAGAATCAATGTCTGTTGTTCTAAGCAACCAGGTGGTGGAAATTTGTGACGGCAGCCCTCAGAAAAAAAGTCAGCCTCCACCTGAGTATCCTGATCCTTCTAGCCCAGCCATGTCTCCTGCTCCAAAATGCCTCTGAATCTGGTCATTTAAACACTGGAGGGGAACTCAGTAGCAATATTTTTAACATACGTTTTTTGAGATTTCTTTTTCTAAAACAAATTAAGTGCCTTAGGATGAGAAGAGACACCCCAGCTTTGTTGCAAAGGGAAGACTGAAGTCAGAAGTTCCCTGACTTCAAATGTAGAGGCTCCTTCCAACTTTCCTCCCTCACTTAGGGTCCTGCAAAATTCAACACAGGAATAGATACGATAAGGCAGAAAATGAACCCAACCTAGTTCCTTGCTGCGTAAGCAGCTGCCTTGTCCAGGCCTTCATTATTAATTCGATTGCAGATGTCTTGCTGTCTTGCTGTCTCGACTTCTCCAACCTCCAATCCGATGTTTCTTAAATGCTTTCCTAAACAGTTGTGTCCATGACACTGTACAAAATACATTGTGGAGCAGTGTACAAATATCCAAGAACAGAGCAAGGCATGCTGATTTTTCCATTCTCTCTCTCTCTCTCTGTCACCACATATTTTCTCCCTCTTTAAGCGGGGGCCATAACCCCAACTCCTCTAATCCGTGCTCGAAAGCCGCAAAGCCACACCTCACACTGCCTCCAGGGTCACCTTTCTAAGATACGGATTTCATCATTTCATCCCCTTAATTCAAATCCTCCAATGGTCCCCATCAGCTGTATTCATTCCAACAATACTTTTTTTCATTGAGAATCTACAAAGACCACTCAACAAGAATTGAGGGTTAAATGGTATAAACACCTAGTCCATAATATATATAAATATATAAACCTAAAATATATCTATAAATCACCAAAGCTTTAAAACTGTGTCTCCTGCCTTCCCCTCTGAAGCAGCTGACCTCTCCTACCCAATATGGTACTCTCCTGCACTTGGCTATTAACTCACTTATGTGTCAAGATGAAAACGGTCTCACTTAATTCTTCCTTCTTTCTTTCTCCACTCATTCCTTCATCCATCTTTCCATCATCACCCAATACTTAATGTCCTTCAGTGTCTACTAGCTACTGTGAGCCCCGGGGAGCTCCTAGTCTAGCTCAGAAGCCCAGACTCTCTTGGTCATTCTCTCCCCAGAGCACAGGGAGAGAGCACTTACCACCTGTCCCACAATGGATGATGCACATCTCTAACTCCTACAAGTCCGAGCCCCTGAGGTTTCTTTTTTCTCTGCCAATTACTGAAAAAGGTGTGTTGAAGTCTCCATCTATAGTGGTGGGTTTGAGTGTTTCTCCTTACAGTCCCATTGTCTTTTGGCTCTGTCTCCCTACTATCAACACTGCCTAGCCCAGAGAAAGGCTGGAGGAGGCAATGAAGGAGGGAAGGACGGAGGAGGGGAAAAATAAAAAGGAGGTCTGAACAGGACAACAGAACTGGCTTCTTTTATATGAAAAAAAAAATTGGAAAGAAGATTGCAATGCCAATAGAGAGAGATTTAAGAAAAAAAAAAGGCAGCGGGAGGGGGGAGACAGATGTCCCAATCCTTTCAAACCTAGACTAGAGGTAAACCCAGAAAGAATTTCAATTTATATGAAGCAATAGACCATTCAAATCCCTACCCCACAAACCAAAGCCCTGAGCAGGCACCATGAAATGTGCTTTCTCTTTTCTGGAAGCCATGCTCATAAATTCACCATTTCTCTGTCGCATTGATTGAAACAATTGCTGCCCCCACCTGATGGAGTGAAGGACCTGAATCATGTTGAAACTCAGCTGAAAGTAAATTTTGGAGCTTCAGAGTGTATAACGATATCTACAGTTCCTGCTCTGACTACCAGAAGGGCCACATTAGCACTTCAGGAAAGAAAACATCCACGCTCTGCTTAAATCTTGGTGGTGTCATAAAGAATGCTTAATGCCCTATAATACAGACGACTACTGTTTCACAGAGGAATTTCTCATCTGTTTTGCACTGGAAAACCGCAAATGGATTCCCTTCATCACACAGTTGGGGGGGTGGGGAGATCACTTGAGAGCAGGAAGATGGCTTTATTGAGACCTACCATGGGGACCTGATTCCAGAGGTCACTCCATAGAAGGAAGAGAGATCTCTGCATTCTGCCAACAGGTCTGTTAGCAAGCTGACCCTGGGGAGTTAATGAAACAGTACCTGAGTCTATGGCTTCTAGACAGACTCCCTATAAATTACCTGAATATACCTTCATATGGTATTACCTCTTTTTTGCTTCGACCTCTAAATTAACAAGTCACCATCAATTTTGTGCCTTCATAGCTGTGATTCCCATTAAAGACCGGATCTTTTTTCATGTAAAAAAGGCACATCAGTAGACTACTCCCCTGGTGGTGAGGTCTAGCAGCCTGGTCTTCTCCACAGTTTTGACTGTTAGATTCATTTTACTCTGCAGATGGGAATTTTCAATGCCTTTGAAAAATACTTGGGAGGAACTCTGGTCAAATTCAAGGTCAGGCACAGGGGCTTAAAACATGAATCTTGGTGAGGTACAAAACCCTACATTGTTACTGGCAGAGCAGGAAGAGGACCCTTTTTACAAAAATTATGTAATCCATTTTGTCTGCCCAGTGGAAAGAAAGAAAGAAAGAAAGAAAAACAACCATTTGTGTAACTATGTGGGTACTCCTTGTCAGGTGAAATAATGCTTGAGTTAACTTTCCATTTTCAACTTGAAACATCTTTGCTCCATCATGGTTATAGTGACCTCCCTGTGGCCAGACGTTTGCTTGAATTAGCTCTCATCAGTTAATATTTTTCTATTTTTTTAATCCCTATTACTTATTTCTGAATCTAGTTTTTCCTTTCAATTTTAGTCTCTTTCTCCTAAAACATGACTCTCTTTGCAAACCTAATTTTTTGTGTAACATTCAACAAAATAGTCAAAAAGCATTGCAGGCAGGTGCTATGGGGCTGAGGAAAAGGACAAACAAAATCCAGGCCCTGTTCCTTACCCTTGAAAAACAGTGCTGGAGACATGAAACACAACGTATGGTAGCAATGAGAAAATATTTTGATCCAAGTCACAAAAGCAATCGCAAATTAAAGGAAAAAAAACACTACAAATTGTGCCTCTTCAAGGGTCCAAATACAATAATAGATGGGACATATGTAAGAATTTTCAGGGACTGCTTCCTGGAAGAAACAAGAATTGCTGAATATTGTGTGTGTGTGTATGTGTGTGTGTGTGTGTGTGTGTGTGTGTGTAGGAGCATCATTTCATCTCTCTTGGGTAGTGGCTTCCTTTATTTGCCAAAAGCACATTAATTTTATTTATCTTGACATTTATTCCCCTCCATTTGCAATCGGAACTCTTAATCCTAAAAGAGAAATAGAAAATGCCTTACTTTCCATCTGCTCTGTCTTTTTTATTTCCTATTATAGTCATATCATTTCTTAACTATTTAATCTGATGATCTTACATTACTGTTGAATATTCATATTTTAGTCTCACTATGTTATTCATTACTACTCACACTTCATCCTTTCAGAATCATTCTGTTTCTTTCCCTCATCCAGGCACCTCAAGTTTATTCATTACCTCCCATCTTGATGTCTGAGATTCACCCATGTTGGTCTTTCGACATCCTGTCTCAAAACACGATTAAAACCCTCTTTAAAAGCTTGAATCTCGAATAATTTATCCCCCCACTCCATCAACTCCACTGATTTCTGGTTCATCTCTGCCTCACATTTAAATGGTTGACTCATTTCCCCCGACCGCTTTATAAACCTTTAACTAACATTATCTACTTCTTGCACAAAATTACATGTATTTTCATCTCTCCACGAAGCCTGTTTTCTAATTGGTTTCATTTATTTAGCTTATCTCTCCAATTTTCTTCTTTTATAGTCATTTTTCATAACTCTCCTTATTGTGCCACTTTTAATCACAGAAATGCACCTTGGTTTAAATGGCCTGAAGATAAATATTGAAAATGCATATGTGAATAGTCTAAACTTGATTACCTAATGGTTTGGGTGAGGATAAAAGGAACATGAAAATAAATAGTCACCAGCCAGATTTAAATACATGACAGGATTTGGTATTTATACTCCCTTATCCAGCACCTCCTATGGCCCCTCATCCCTGATCTTGCTCAAGGCTAGACACAGGAAAGTAATCAGAGATACATTTTTTCTCCCTGGTCCAAAGGCTGCTTTTTGTTTGTCCATTTATAAATCAGAAGTTGGGTTTTGAGCAAAGACAAGGGCGGTTTAAGTGTTCTCCATCAATGCCTTTTCACGTAGTACAGTTTTCCAATCACTCCCATGATTATCGCTTTATTTCATCCACTAGTACTCATAAACAGTGTCGAGATAACAATGAGGTCAAAAAGAAAAAAATAAAATTGCCTGATGCGATTGTGAACGTGATTTGTTAACATCATTTCTTAAACCCCTAAACCACCTTTTGCTACCATGGAGCAGATCTCAATCAGGAATATGCAATATGATCCTCTTCAGAATGTAGAGCCATCTGTAAGGTTGACGTCTTCGTAATTCATAATCTGGCTTACACCAAAGCAGGCAAGATGAAAGTAAAAGGCCCATTTTTCTTCATTTAACCGGTTGGCAGATCTTCTCTTTATTTCTTCAGAGAAAGAGATTCTCATAAGCAGGATACATCATATTCATGGAAAACGGATATTCCTACATCTGGTTCTGGGTTGTTTATAAATCAAACATTAAGTGCCCACTGCTTCGAAACCAAAGATGTTCCAGTCCAGCCCCTAGGGCTTCCTCTTCATGTTAGTCCCTATTAACATTTATACCATTTGTTCTTTCAAGGCTCAGAGAACCCCGACTCAATCCAGTGCTCAATTACACACATTCTCTACCTGTGGGCTTCACCAGGATTTTACTGATGGCCATTGTTGTGCATCTGAACTAGGAGGATCATTAGGAATTTGCATAAATTGTATTAAAACCTGCATGCATTTGCTTAAATTATGACATCTAACCCAGTGCAGTTTTAGAATTAAAATTAAATTCTAAATTCTGGCTATCTTCTGGGGATGAGTCTGCCTAAAAGTAGTTATCAACTCAAATGGCTAGGAAGAGGGTGCGGATAGATAACACAAATGAGTGGAGGGGGTCAGGAGCGAAGTACAAAAAAAAGACAGGTGAAGACTTTAGTGGACAAAGGGCAGGGCCTCAGCCATCATCACTGAGCCAAAGAAAACACATCTCTGAGCCACAGGCAGCCAGAGGGTTCAGGCCTACAATTCTTCTTACTATATGGGTAGAAATTGCTCCTGAACTCCTACCACAAACACATTGGCTCTTTTGTATAAGGAGGGTTTCTCTACGATTACCTATTCCTCCCTCATGCTCAGTCCCCTATACTCCCTGTAAGCCCCTGAGGCATTTTAGATTTCAGTGGTTTGGAGAAGCAAGTAGCGTTGGGTAGGAGCTTGAGAGTGCATGGTAAGCGGGAAAGAGGAATTCAGGTCCTCTTTTTGGGATCCCAGACTGGCCAAGATTTATGGAATGGATCCTCTCTTCAACAGCCCCCATGTCTCCCAGGGAAAGGGTTGTACAACAAAATAGAGGACACCCACTTCAATTTGATTTTCAGATTAATAATAATTTTCTAGTATATTCCAAATATTGCATGAGACATACTTAGACTAAAATATTAATTGTTGTTTGGCTGAAACTCAAATGGAACTGGGCATCCTGTATTTGACCTGCAAAGTCTGCCAACCCTACCCAGGACCAGCACTTCTTTCTGGGTGGTGCCTTCACTCCCAGGTCTTCCTCGTCTTATGTGACGGTACTGGGTAGATGGGGCCGTCACTGGTAGAGCAGTAGAGAGGTTATGCGGACTCTAGAATCAACTGTACTGCTTGGGTTCAAATCCTAGGCCCACATGGAAATTTATTTAACTCCTGTACATCTACGTTAGTTTCCCAGTGTGTAAAATGGGGATGATGGTAAACACCCTCTTTTATACATCTGTTTTGGGGAGGAAATGAGACAACCCACACAGAAGTTTGGCACGCAGCAGGCACTCAGTCAGTGCTGGCCACAGTACCCGCCCCAGGTTGCCTCACCCTGTACAGATGCTAATCTACCTGCTAATTAAGGCTGCATTCTAGCTAACATTTAAAATTATTTTACTGGTGCGATAAACATGCATTTAGCTTCTCCTGTAGGTCCCCTATGCTGGGGGAAAATATTATTTTAAATTTAAATTTGGAAAAATACAGTTTTAAGTTTTAATACAAGGCTCCAGAAAATTCTTAAGGAAGGTTATATTAAGCTTACAGGATAGACTCTCAATTCTTCATTTGTCCCCCCCGTCCTATTTATCTCTTTTTTCTCCCTATCGCTCTTCTTCAGCTTATCAGAAGGAAATGTAAGAGCAGCAAATAGTCACTTGTTTTATCCACTAGACAGAGCAGGATGCTTTCTCCATCACAAATGATTTACTTGCCCTCCAGACACTTCCCCCCACCCCCCTGCAACAGACACATACATACATCCACCTGTCCCACCTCTACCCCCCACCCTGGAACTCTGTGTCTTGGGGCATTATTGTTCTTTTCTCAACTTAATAAGCTGGAAACGCAGACAGAGCAGTTAAGAATCTGCTCAAGGGGGCACGCAGGGAGCCAGCTGGGGAGCTGAAATGAGACCATCCCACTTCTTGGCTCCCCGCCCAGTGCTCTGTCCAACAGACCATAGTGGACACCTGGGTCTGCTGAATAGGAGCCCTGCAGTTGCTAGGGCAAAGGATGAAGCCAAAGTTGGAAAACTCTTATGATGCTCCCCATGGCGATTAATCTGTTTGAAGGTCTGGGCTCTGAACCTTAGATTCCAGGTCTGCATTCCTTCATAAAACCTCGTGTTTTGAAAGCCACAGTCAATGACCCTGTGAATTTAACTAGACACATTCTTACAAAGCAGTGTCATAAAGGAAAGCTCCTAAGTGATTGGAATCTGCCAACATGCTGTCTTGTGCTCCTGGCTCCCAGTATGGGGGCCCGGGAGAGGAGAATCCCACGCCAAGTCAATTTTCACTGCTTGGGCTACCAGTATGGAATGCTGGGCTTCCTTAGAGGCATGGCTGTCATTTTGGATGCTCTTCTTAATGAAGGCTGAGGCACTAATCTAAAAGGTCAGTGCCTGCTCACACCACTGTACTGGTAGCCACGCTTAGATGGCACATCCATGGTCGGTGGGGCAGGGTCTGTTTCAGGCCTGATGAAATCCACATCTCTTTAACCTGATAAAATGAAATCTATATGCTCGTTGCTTTTAAAAGCTTCAAAGTCTTTATCCACTTCAGGGAATGAGCTAAAGGAAAGGTAAGATCAAGTGCCACAGCCTCTTAGAAAGGAAATTATGACCTTTGTCTCTCTCTCTCTCATTACTGTTTTCATGAACACTAAAGACAAACCAGAATCAGGACAAATGATTCTGGTTGGGAAAGGACAGTAGTCTTCATCCCACTGAAAAATCTTCAGAAAGAAGATTTTTCGTTACACTTATTTGAATTACATTAAGTTCTCTTCGGTCACTCAACCTTACTTACTGATCTGCCTCATACCAGGGATATGCCTGCTGGAGGGACATCAGAGTCTGAACTGTATGTGTCAGATACTGTCCACCTAGTTCAGGGATCTGCACTGAAGCAGCCATGGGATAAATCGGACCTCTGTGAAGGCAAGTCCAGCTGGTAGACTCGTGGTTTTTATTTGCCTAGCCTTCACTTTACTACCCTCTGATACAACATTCTGATTTCCTTTGAGGAACTATGCTTCCTCCCCTATTTTCCATCTGTGGGGTTGAGATGGGGCCAATCCCACCTGCAATGTGGCCCACAACCTAGGCTGCGGAAGTCAGTATTTTCCCTCCCCCTGGCCAGAATAATCGGTTCTGTATTGTGCCTGAGACTCAGTTCAGGTCAACTAAAAATCAGCCCTGGGGCTTTGCTAGAACTGTGGGGAAAGTGGCACGTCCTTCCCACTGGGCTTGTGAGGCTGGCAGATCAAAGGGGCACCACCCCAAAGCGAAAGTTGGCCTGAGTGAGAATGAAGAAAAGCATAGACACGCAGTGCCAAACAGTGAGAGACTGATTTCTATTGACGCTGCACGCACACCTAGGGCCTACTTTGCAGCAAGTCAGGAATACCCCTGGTGTTTTCAGTTATAAGAGCCAAGGCATCCTTCTTTTTGCTTGAGCCAATTTGGATTGGGTTTTCCTTACTTGCAATAAAAAGACTGTTGAAATGGTACAAAAAAAGGTTTTGTTGAGAATGCTAGGTTCAAACTCTTATCATAAGAATTATGTCTCAGGTATGATGCATGTTCATACGTATACGTAGCTACAAAGATGGACGTGGATTCTGTTATTAGTCTCCACTTCCTTCTCACCAAAGTACAGTAACAGCCTCCATCCCCATATCCCGAACCAAAACAGCAAATAATTCTTGCCTATTCTGTGCCCTCTTCACGGTCCCCTGCATTGTCGTTGTCCCACATAACTCTGCTAGGTGGCCAAAATATTTTTGTTTTTGTTTGTTTGTTTGTTTTGGGAGAGGAGGTTGGTTTTATTTGGTGGGGGGGGGGGTGGATTTTTTGCTGATTACTGGCCTAGATCAGAAATCCAAAAACTATAGCCTGCAGGCCAAATCTGGCCCACTGCCTATTTTTGGTAAATAAAGTTTTATTGGAACATAGTTATTCATTCATTTACTTATTATTCGTGGCTGCTTTAGCACTATGAGAGCAGAGCTGAGTAGTTGTGACAGAAACCATACAGCTCACAAAGCCTAAATATTTACTATCTGGCCCTTTACAGAAAAAGTTTCTTGGCCTCCGATCTAGAGTATTAACTTGGGAATGACTGCAGCCCTTACAGAGTTTGTCTTCTGTGTTTGCAGTGTCTTTTGTAGCTTTATTCTCTTTGCAGCCGGTGTTCTTTTGCAGGCTATGGAGATGAGAGGAGGAAGTTTAAACTCCTTTTGATAAGAAAAGTCACTGCCAACCTAGAATAAAAATAGAAGCTAAAAAAGGATTTTCTTCTTCCTCTCCCATGGCAATATGAAGAAATATGGATACCATCTGTGCCAGATTGTTGGCAATTTGCCACCATTCCCTCCTCTATATCATCCCCTGTATCTCATAGTCTAAAAGCCTGGAAACTACATTTCCCAGAATGCCTTGCTATAAGGTTTCCAGGCTAGATTGCACCAATAAAAAGAGCCTCCAGCATATAGAGAAGGCAGAGAAAAAAATGGAGTGATATTAGTGCTCTTCCAGCAGAGGCAAGCAAACACATGGACTTCAGTTGGTGGGCAAAAGATTTTGCTGTGGTCTCTGAAAATCACCTAATTTAGTGTTTCAGGTGGTGGTGACCATTCTGTGGGTCCTGCAACTTTAGCAGGAAACTGACAGCTAGCAGAGCTATTTTCTGACTTTTCAACTTCCAGTTGTTCCAATGGTTTTGCATGCATCCAATCTCCTACATGAAGATCCTTCCTACTTGAAATACCTAGACCAGTTTCTGTTTTCCTATCTGAGCCTGAACTGATACACCATGATATTCCCTGGATAACACAATGAAATATTCCCTTTAGCCCCAGAAGCAAGAGGTAACAGTGCTGTGGCTTCTTAATACCCCTGTAGAGTTAGTCAGTGTGCCAGTGTTCCTAGTCACTAGGATAATTGATCCTAATCTGCCAATCAATCGCTGCTGCTAAGGCATCGTGTGCAACCGATAAATGCTGATCATTGCCACTGTTGTCCTGGTTTTTCAGGCAGAGGTGTGGCAAGTGCAAGGATGCAAAAGTGGGATAGATGTGTGCAAGGGACAGAGAGTGGATTAGGGTATTGAAGCATGAGCCCTGGGAGACCTGGATGATGACAATGGAGAACGTTTCACGCTAAACTAAGGTATTGAAAGGTAATATGACTGCCTGTGTTCCTCAGGCTCCTGGAACAGTGAAAGAAAAGTAAATCAATGCATAAGCCAACATGTATTTTCAGGAAAGCTCAAAGTGACATCAAACTAGAGCAAATGGGAATGGTGAGCCGTTAGCAGAGACTTTGCATACGGCCGTGGCAAAGGCCCTGACCTGATTTCAAGGAATGTGGATTTGAGTGCAGCTGCAGACACAGCTGGCTGAGTGACCTTGGCTGAGTCACCCCTCACAAAGCTCTCGTCCTTTTCACTGCAAAATGAACTGACAACCTCGAAGCCTTTTTTCTGAGGCTGTGATTTTATTATCTATGGCTTAGAGGGAATTTGTCAACGGAGGACCTCAGGAGCTACAAGCAGATTAAGACCACAGATGTAAAAAATCTCATCCAAAAGCACAAAGTTCTTTCTACCCTTGGTAAGTTATCACAGGTTCAATCTCTCCCGATGGACACTAGCAAAAAAGCCAAGGTCATCATCGAGATTTCTCTCCCTCCTCCCCTTTGTTCCTGCTGTTCCATCTTCTACAGATGTGTCTCTGGCTCCCTCACTCCCTCCCTTCCTCTCTCTTTCCCTCCCTCACTTCCTCCCTTCCTCTCTCTTTCCCTCCCCCCTCCCCCTTCCTTCTTTCTTGCACACAGATCCATAAGAAGGCCCAACTTTGGGGGGAGGCGCAGAGAAAGCCAAGGGTAGGGAGGAATTGCTGAAAGGAAAACAAACCAGCTTTCAGTAGCTTTGGGTTTTCTTTCTGCCAGGTATGCACAAACACCACTGTCACTGTCGAGACTGCTTTTCTGCAGAGAAGAGGAATAGGAGGGACAAGAAGAAAGATGGTAAGGATGCTAATATGCTTTGTCAGGAAAAATTTTTAACCAATCTGGAACACAGTCTACCGGAGTAAGAATATCCTTTACAGAAGAACTACACCCTCAGATGTTTTAAAATTGTGACATAAAAATCCAGCCATATAAGATGCTTTATTTTCTACTCATTAACAATTGATTTATTCAAAGCACTGACCCTCTTTTGAAGGAGTGTGTGAAGCTAAGAACACTATGTATTTGAGATTTTAAGCTGCTGTGTAATTATCAGAGGGGGAGTTAATGCTTGCTAGCAAGTATCCCTCCTCTACAAAGGCAAAAGATCCTTTGGTATTTTAAGTCAGCCAACTCCTTTTAATTAAGGGGCAAAAGTATTATCCATTCTCAATTCTGCACTTCTTTGTATGACTTAATAATTTATTTACAAACGTTACTTGCAACCATGTGTTCTGCCCCATTTGGGAAGGCTGCATGGCTGTCGTGCGTTTACTGTCTCTCCGGAACTCATTGTTTTGATAAAATAGGACATTCTGCACTTACGAGTGTCAAAAAGGGACTTCAGCAAGGACTGAGATAGACTTGCCAGCTGTGTGCTCCGGGCAATGGGAACCTATGGGCCTGTCTCCCTGTCCCTCGACTCTGACAAACAGACCTCGCCTGAGCCAGACAAGGAATTTCAATGCCCGAGTCCCTTGTTGAAATGTTTGGAAAGCAGCCCTTGTGGTCATCCAGAGCAGCCAACAGTTCTAAATGGAGTCCACACTTAAGCCAAGTCAAGAAGAAATCCTGAGACAAAGAATGTGTCTTATTTTTAGAGGAAATACCAGGTTGTAGATGAGAAGGATGTTGTATAACATCCTCATCCTGGCTACCTTCTCCTACATGGCTGCTGTGGGCCAGACACCAAGCCAGCCCGGCATTTCATCCGTGTGAATGCATCTGATCTAAGTCTCACAACCAGGTACATCTGTCCCATTTTACAGATGAAGGAAACTGGCTTCCTAGCAATAGATGACCTTGTCTGTGGTTATACAGCTACTGAGAAGCTGGGTCAGAATTAGAAGCTAAGTGTAAGACCAAAGCTTGCTTATTCTAAGGCTTTGTGCAATTACAAAAATGTGCCCAAGGGCACACGGCTTAGTGCGTAGACTGTACCTACATACTAATTAGTACACTGTGTCCTTCCTGCTAGTAGATGCAGTCCTAGCCCAGGATACATGGCTGGTGAGGAGTACACTGACTGTAGTCCAGTGCCCACTCACTTCCCCAGCACAGTGACTTTGTGAAGGATGTGGACTGAACAATTCTTTGTGGCAAGCCCTCACACCAGGCTGGGTATGTCTAACTCTAGTGTGACTCTTAACTTTATGTATCATCTTGGCAGGGCCACAGTGCCCAGATTTTGGTCAGACATTATTCTGAGTGTTTCTGTGAAGGTGTTTTTGGATGAGATTAACATCTAAATCAGTGAACTTTGAGTAAAGCGGATTACTTGCTTTAATGTGGGTGGGCCTCGTCCAATCAGTTGAAGGCACGTGCGTGTATAAATATTTATGTGTGTGTGTAAACATATTTCTGTTTCTCTGTGGAGAATTCTGACTAATACAACCAGAATTTAGAATCTAGGTTTTTCTCACAATTCCAAGGAAGTTTTTCTTGAGAAGATGACAGTAAGAAAATTCTTAGCTGGTTGAAATACCTAACCGAAAGAGTGCCAATTAGTAAAACTATGCCAATGTAGAAGGGAGTCTTTAGGACATGCTTCAGGGCTCCACATTGGTTCTGTCCCATTCAACACTTCTGTCAGTGGCTTGTGATGAAGGATCATGCAAATCCAATTTGAGGATGAAATGAAGCCGGGAGGGATAACTAACATGACAGATGATAGGATCAAGATTTTGACAGGTTGGGTTACTATGCTGAAACTAACAAGAAGGATAATGGTGTAACTATACATTTTAGATTTAAAAAAATCAATAGTTCTAGCACAGCTATAGATTTAGATTCAGAAAGGTAGAATTTAAATTTTGTTCTTCTAAGGCTCAATATAAGCCAACAATGTGACACAGCTCCTTTAAAATGTTAATAGTATTGAAATTAAAAGATAAAAATATTAATGCATCCTATGGATCAGTCCTTGTGTAAGCTGCATAGGTCTGAAAACATCAGAAATATCACAACCCATTCAAAGAGGTTCCCAGAGAGTGATGGTACAATAAAGCACTGAAGAGAAGGACAATTGGGCATGTTTAGAATTTTTTAAACTGAAAGAGTAGTGGGAAGAACTGAGGATTAATATAACAGGGAGAAAATACCTGAAGGAAGACATAAGAGGGGTCTTCATGTAGTGGAAAGAAGAAGAACCAGTCTTCTTTTCGTGCACTTCCAAACAGAACTAAGATGCAAATATGGACATTTCAGGTCAATAAAAGAAAAGGCTTTCTTAAAAATTGGACATAGCTGAGAAATCTAGGATGTTCTGTGAAAAGGGAGGCCACCTGGCTGAAACTATCCAAGTCTGCCTATATAATAGCTTTGTAGCCTTCCCAAAAGGACAGACCATGTTCATAACACTTCCCTTCTCCTTCCATCTCATAAAACTAATAAGGGGCTAGGAAGTTAATGTGGCATGATCTGCACTTGGTGAGCCATGGCTAACTTTTAGGAATCAACTCCTTCTTTTCTAAGTCATTGCAATTTGGCTAGTAATTTTTCTCAGACTTTCTAGAGAATTGGCATCAATTAGACCAATAATTCATTTGGAATTAAATAACTGTGTCTTTCCACATTCTTTTCCATTAACCACAAACACAAATAAAGACCACTGTTAGTGGTTAGGAACTATGCCAGTTACTATGATGTTTTAGATACTTTGTCTCATTTAAACCTTGATACAATTATCTGAAGCTCAGAGACCATGGGTCTCTATCCCAGGACACAAGCCCACAAACAGCAATGCTAAGATTTAAGCCCAAATCCAAGTGATTTGGAAGTCTCTGCTGGGAACTTCTATATTCTGTGGGCCAGTCTCCACAAATGCCACACCTGTCCTTATTTTCCATGGTGCTTCCTCTAACGGTCACCTACAGTGCTTTCCTCCCTCTTCTTGTGCTCAAGGCTCAAGCTCCCTCTCACCCCTGAAATAAAGCCTGCCTACACCGAGCAGCTCAGCCCGTGATGATTTTTGCTTTATGTATTATTTTAGTTCCAGTAAAAAAAAAATCAAATGGAACTAGTTTAGGCAAAATGAAGAAGTATTAGCTCACAAGAGCCAAGAGCAGGGAAGAAAGGGGCTAGATCCACTCTTGGAAATAAAAGAAACCAGGGACCAGAACCTGAAAACGCTCCCTCTCTCTGCCTCTCTTCACCCCTGCCTGCGTCAGCTTCCTCCTCGCAGGCTGGCCTTCGCCACCAGGCTGGAAGTAAGGCCTCATGCAGTTTATACTCTTAAGCTCAGTCCCAGAGAACAAGTTTGCTTTGTTTTAATTTCCCATATTGAGATATATTTTACATACAATCAACACACCCATTTTTAGGGTACATTTTGAGGAGTACTGACAAAGTTATACACCCATACATAACTCCCATTGTAACCTCAATATAGAATATTTCCAGCATCACAGCTCAAGTTTTAAAAGAACTGAAGGAAGGCAGTTCCTTCTTCTGTAAGAAGTACCTGTCTCTGTAAACCAGTCACTGGGAGGCTGAGAACCAACCAAGGTGGATAGCCCCCACTGAAACCAAACACTAGGAGTGGAGGAAGAGCAAAGGGGTGCAGTTTGTTGCTCACAGAGAGCACCCGGAAAAATCATTATGAGTTTGAAGCAGGAAAAACATACCAGGAGACCAAAATTACAGAGTAATTTTAACAGGGAATTTTTAATATAAGAACGTATTAGCTATAAAAAGGGGTTACAGTAACAAGGGACCAGCACCCAGGGGAGAGGCTCTTGGACTGAAATCTGTAGCTCACTGAATGGCAGGTGGCATTATGCTGGTGGAACCTGATGGAAAGCTTCCCTCTGGAACTTTCCAGAAATCCATTGTTTAGAGCACCAGGGAAAGCTGTTCACCCACAGATGTTTCACTGGAGCTGAGGATGGAGAAGCCAGGCCCTGGGGAGCAGGGGAGGGGGCCTGCTGAGCTAGCACACCAGAACCAGGAAGCAAAACCCTTTCCTTCTATAACGACACAGCTTAACATCATGCCCGCAAGGCAAAAATAAGAAAGGGCCCAGATCCATTTTCACAGATTAAGCAAAAGGTATGTGGAACTGAGAGGCAATACATCAATTATCAGCCCACACCCCAATTTGTTTCTACTCATCATCTTCTGAATTCCTAGAGTTTATACCACCCAATCCACCATTGATTACATGCCTCCCTAGCTATTTCTTATATATATATCTGTGCATATATATATATATACATATATATATATATATACATACATATATTGGTCTTCCCAACTGAGTTAGGAATTCCCAGAAGGTAAGAAATGTGCCCTAGATTACTGGAGGTTTCCCTTCTCCCCATCCCCATAGTGTTTCCTACAGGAATTTCTTAGTGAATATCATACTGACAGAGATTGCAAAATAATCCCAAACCTCCACATCAGAGTTGCAAAGAGGAAGCCTTGGGCCAAATCCACCCTACAGACATGTTTGTTCATTTTTTTAAAAAATCTTACTTGTACAGTTTGAAATTCTAAATTAGTGGCCAATGCACAACACTGAAGACTTCATATAGAAATCCAATGTTCTGGAAAGCTGTAAGATGGGGCCACAGTGAGCTGGCACAGGCTGGCTGAAGCTGACTCTCAGACCCCGCCTCTCATTAACACATGCACGCTCTGCATGGCCATAGTCCTCCTATGGCCCTTTCAGTTTTACCAAGGCTTTGAATCCTGGGACTGAGTCCTCAAATCCTGCTCAATAGGACAGATCCCTTTAACTTCTTTTGTAGGGAAAAAAGTGCTAAATAGATATAACTATGTTGCCAATGCTGATGATTTCTTAGTTCCTTCTTTTCACCCGCATATCAGAACTGTTGAGTGTCTTTAAAACGAATGATCCAAATGAATTCATAAGAAAACTAACAAGTCATGAACTTAGGATCATGGATAGGGTATTAGAAGAAAAACTCAGAAGGAGTCTTGTTCAAGAACCACCATTGCTCTTATCTAACGAGTAACCTGGTGCAATCTTAGAGTCTCCATGACCCTCAGTTTCCTGCTCTGAAATTCACAGGCATAGTCCTGACCTTCTGTGAGTCTTAGAGGTTGTTACAGACAGAAGCTCTATTCATTAGGAATGACATGAGGACCCGGCCTGGCTAAAGAACACTTAATTAAGCAAGAGTTTTAATTAATTATTCCTTTTTAAAGACTTCTCTCTTTGCTGGTTTAAGAAATCCGTTTACTATCACCTGCCTCTTTTGCAGTATGACTACTTTACGTTAACGTTCTTATATGGCCAGGAAAACAATTAGGACAGCCTCTAAGAGAGGCATCTATATTGTGATCTCATCCATGACAACAAGAATCTCCTGGAAAAAAATAAACTTTAAAAATGTCACAGGATTTATTTAATTAACAAATATTTACTGAATGCCCAGGACTGTCTTATCACTCTCCTGTATATTGTATATACATTTGGGCCACCTCTGCATTATTATAAATTATGCATCTCATCTACAATCAACATACACATTAAACTTGGATCCATACTGTTAATTATACTCTTAAAAATAAAAATTATATTTAATCAAGTGCATTAAAAATAGACCCTTCAGAGTGTGACTATTTATTAATGAAGTAAGGTCATCTAATTACTTATCACACATTCAGATGTGTAAAGAAAACGCAGCTTCATTTACTTATTTATTTGATACCTCATCTTCCCTCTGAGCTTCTTCCTGCTGGGCGGAACCTTTGAGTCCAACAGGTAAAGTTAATCCAATGAAATGATTTCAATAGTCCCTTTAACTAAATGTTGTCTTGGTATTTTGGATCCGCTCAGCCAGCCATGCTCCTTCCAAGGGGTGAATGGGTAAGTGGAGTTCAGAGGGGGGGTTTATGTGACCCGTGGAGAGATGACAAGAGTCATGGATGCACACAGTATCCTCTGGATCCTTGTTAGTCTTTGTTCCAAAGTGGCAGGACGGTGCTGATCTCTGTTCCCTAGACCATCAGCAACATTTGACATAACTGATTACTCTCTTCTCCTTCGAACACTCTTCCTTTGGCTTCTGGCCACCTTTCTTAGCTCTGGCTCTATAACAGAATACCCTGAAACCACCCCAGCCCACCCTAGACCATCCAGCCACAGCCAAACCAGCTCGGACCTAAAGAACCACCTAGCCAACCCACAGAATACAGAGAAATAATAAATGTTTGTTGTGTTAAGCCACCATGCTTGGGTTTTTTTAATGGAACAAAAATTACACAAAAATAATAAAACCTGTATTGACAGTTTAAAATGCATATTAATATATTAATATTAAATATAGTAACATTCTAAAATAAGCAACTTAATTAACAGGAAAAAAAATCTTTGTTTACCCCAAATAACAGGTGTGTTTGTTTCTTAGAGATCATTTGTCTTATGGAATTGATCCTGTTTGAATATGTAAGCAATAAAATGATTGTTTTAGGTAGATTGGAGGATTACTAGTGTGTGACTTTTTTTGTCACTGATTTATTTATTCACTTATTCAATCTATATGAGTACAATCTAAGCTATCCTGATGCTGACCCAGTGTCTTAGTTGATTCAGCTGCTATAAGAAAATATCATGGACCGGGTGGCTAAAACAACATTTATTTTTCACAGTTCTGGTGGTTGGAAGTCTGAGATGAGGGTGCCAGCAGGGTTGGGTTCTGGTGAGGACCCTTTCCCTTGGGACACATGAAAATTTCTGCCATGACAAGAACATCACAGTCAAAGCATGAGGCTCCAGGAACACTCTGCTGGACTCATCAATCTACCACTCTCTGCTGCCACCCCAACGCCCATGTGGGAATGGCTGTGCATGTAGCTTCACTAGGGACCTGCAATCTTCCCACAGTAGCCAGGGGAAGGACACTTAGACTGGGTGCTCCCTGTACCTAACTGGGCACTTTGAAAGATCTATTTTTTTTAAGATTTTATTTATTTATTTTTGCAGGCACACACGTGTGAGAGACAGAGAGCAAGAGAGAGTGAGCATGAGCTGCGGGAGAGGCAGATGGAGAGGGAGAGGTAGACTCCCTGCTGAGCTGGGAGCCTGATGCGGGACTTGATCCCAGGAATCTGGGATCGTGACCTGAGCTGAAGGTAGACACTTGAGCCACCCAGGTACCTGAAAGATTTATTTTATAAATAAATGAAACTTTTAAACACCCAGCAGAGCTGAGAGAATTTTACAGGGACTATCTTTTTACTCACCACCTAGTTTTTATCACTAACATTTAAATATACTTTCTTTTTATCACCTATCTATTCATCTATCTATCTGCATACTTATTAACTAGCTATACTTGTTTATATTTTTTTCTTGTAAATGTAAATGTAAAATGTACATGCAATGAATTATACAAATTTGAAGTGTACATTTGCAGATGTTGACAAATGCATACATATACTTATCTCTTATTCCAAACTTTTTTTTTAAATTTTATTTATTTTTTTGACACAGAGAGAGAGAGCGCACAAGCAGGCAGAGAAGCAGGCTTCCCACTGAGCAAGGAGCCCGATGTGGGACTCGATCCCAGGACACTGGGATCATGACCTGAGCTGAAGGCAGACGCTTAATGACGGAGCCCCCCAGGCGCCCCTTATTCCAAACTTCTATCAGGATATCAGAACATGACAACCACCCTGAGAAATTCCTTCAGGCCCTTCCCACTCTATCCCACCTCTACCTCCCCAGAGGCAGCCAGCATTCCTTTAGCTACCATAGATAAGATTTTCCTCTTTTAGAACTTCACATGGAAAAATACTATATGTGTTCTTTTTCATATGGTTGCTTTTACCTAATTGTGAGCAAACAGAACTACTTAATCATAAACATGCTGAAATATTTAGCAGGAAGTGTACAGATAACTACAATTTACTTTTAAATACATCAAAAGATAAGATGAAGGGATGAATGGATGTCTGGAAGATTCACCCATGTTGTTGTATGTATTAACAGTCATCTCTTTTTTTATTACTAAATAGTATTTCACTGTATAAATATACCATTTTATTAATTTTCCTATTGAGGGATACTTGACTTATTTCCAGTTTAGGTCTATTATGAGAAAAGCTGAACATTCCTGTGTAAATATCTTGTAGACATATGTTTTCATCTCTCTTGGGTAGATTCCTAGAATTGAAAGCTCTGGGTCAGAGGATATTCATATTTTTAGTTTCACTTAAAAAAAAAAAATAACAGCACCAGACATTTGTCTAAGAGTTTATGCCATTATACACGCTCATCAGCAATGCATGAGAATTCCAGTTCCTCTGCATTGACTAGGCACCTTAATGCCCAAAACACACATCCCTAGCTCCCGCCCTGGGGGCAAAGAAGAGAAACAATGAGCTCCTTTTACCTCCATTTCCCTTCTTCCCACCATCTTTTTTCCTTTTCTTGCCCCTCCCATCTCCCTGACTTGTGCATTTGTTTGCCAAGATCAGGGAGGGCAGTCTTCAGTGCTCCCATTGGCTCTCCATCACACTTGTAGTCATCTGGTTCCAATGAAGAGAAAGAAACCACATGGTAGGTTAAACAGGGGTAATTTAATGTCAGAGTTAAAAAGCAACTATAAGATAAAGGTAAACTCTATATGGTACCCTAGGGTAGATAGAGAATAACCAAGGAAGAACAAACTTGGGAGGGATTCAGGCCTCACTGGAGAAAAGGTGGTTTGGCCACTGGAACAGCTGCCTGGCTTAGCACAGACGGAGCTGGGATGGAACAGATAATCGGCAACCCAGGGCATGGGTGTGCAGCGGGAGTCTGGGTGCTGGACGGGGGCAGAGCCATCAGAGCGTCCAGGCTGCACAGGGAGGAGAAGCTGGTGCTTGCAGAGGCAGGAACAGCTGAATGTGTGACTCTCCAAGCTGTAGGCAGTTGCCTGCAGGTTGTACATGGTTCTGGTTTCCATATGGAATGGAATACAGAAAGGTTATCTAACACCAGGCCAAGGCTGCAAAGTCACAGAGGGACCCTGGGCCTGTGGCTGGGCCAGGCTCTACGGGGTATCCTCACATCCACGCTGCTGACCTCTGGGCCCATCAGAAACAGCAGGAAGCCTCTTCCTTTTACAACATCCCTCCAGTGCCCTCTACTGAGAAAGCTTACTACAGTGCTCCCTTTAAGGAGAAAAGTGTAAAGGAATTCCATTGGTTATCACAGAGCGTGTGTGTGTGTGTGTGTGTGTGTGTGTGTGTGTGTATATATATATATATATATATATATATATATATATATATATATATATATTCTGAGCTGAGAAGCAACAAGTTGATAGCAGACACAATATCATTCTTTTCTACTCCAGGCTTGATTAAGCCTAAATGATCAATGGGGAGTAGTAAAGAGAAGCATGGCTTCCCAATTGTGGTAGATTGTTTGCAAAAAAAGCCACAAGAATTCCTCTTATCTACATTCAGACCCCTTTGCAATGGGCCTTTGCAGCTCGCCCTCAAGAGGGACAGTCTCTTTCTCTATTCCTTGAAATCTGGGTTGGCCATATGACTTGTTTTGGCTAATAGAAGGTTAGCAAACTTGATATAAACAGATTTGATAAAGTACTTGCTCACTGGAGCTTCCTCTCTCTTTCTACTGGGAACTTTTCTGCCACCATATGAACAACCTGATTAGCCTTCTGGAAGATGAGGGAGCATGAAGAGATAGAACTCAGCCATCTCTGAATTCCTAGCTCAGACCACCCTACATTATCCTAGACCATCCAGCCACACCCAAACCAGCTCAGACCCAAAGAACCACCTCACCAACCCACAGAATACAGAGAAATAATAGAAGTTTGTTGTTTTAAACTACCATGCTTGGGTTTTGTTAACGAGCAAATATGACACAAAAATAATAAAAATCATTTCAAAAAATATACTAATATGTTAATATTCATAAAGTAACATGCTAATATAAGTAACCTAATTACCAGAAAAAAAACCTTTGTTTACCCTGAGGAACAGATATGTTTGTTCCTTCTATATCATTTGTCTTACAGAATTGATCCTGTTTCCTTTTTCATTTGGATACCAAGAAACACAGAGCCAATTCATGGCTCATCTTTAGCATCTCCTTTATGTTCACACTCTTCCCCAAGTTTTGACTTTCTATTCTGTCTATAGTTCTCTGTTCCTGATTTATAATTCATTTATAATTTGCCCATTTTGGTTTATGCATTTGTATAAGCTGTCTCAAATGATTTTTTGAAATGAGATTAGATATAAGCATATAAAACTAATGTAACCATTTATGGATATAATGCTTGAACCATAAAATGCATAGTATTTTTCTCTGTAATAAAACCAGTGTGCTTCATTGGATGAAGCTCACTTTTTGCAAAAGATCAAATTAAAATTGATAAGTGCTGGATTAGAGGCAATAATTATCTTAAACTGAAAAGCAAACAAACAAGAAATTTCCATTTTTATAAAATTTCAAATTTTTATGAAATTAAGAAGGATGGCTCTGGGTTGTGTAATTAGCATAAATTAGAATGTAAGTCCAAAATAAAACAAAATTAAGTTTTATGAAGTCTTTAGACACAAAGTAAAACAAGCCTCCAGTCTAGCTTTCAAATATTTTGGTGCTCCTATTACTGTTAAACCTAAGTTTTAAAGAACTTAGCTGTTTCTGCTTTTATATATATATATATATATATATATATATATATATAACATTTTAAACCAGACATTTGGTTAGTGTTAAACCATTTTGCTGTGTTGATCCATTCCTCTCCCAAACTGTTCTTGAAAGAAATATGAAAAAGTTAATAGACCAAACAAGTTACAGATCTTGAATTAACCAGAAGTGATCTTTTTAAAATGACAAGATTGCCCTTTTATGATAATAAATGTGGATCTCCTATTTGAAAGTGGACCAGAATCCCAGATTGGGAGGGGGAGGCCAGTCAACTGTGAAATAGGTTGTCAAAAATATAAGTCTAAAATATGATTCAACCAGGAAAAAAAAAATATCCCAATTGTGCTGAAAGGTCTAGGATGTTCATTTACTTAGCAGAACAAAATCAGCTGAGGCTCACTGCAGATAAAGTTGGAATTCCACAGATAAAAAAGTTTGCTGCAGTGACAAATCTCTCTGTAATTGGAATACTTCAAAATATTAAACATGGAATCCAAGAGTAATTGGAAGGCAGTGCATGTTTCCATAATTAGTCCATCACTTTTATTTACCTCACGTATAATACATGGCAGCCCACATCGTAAAATAAATTAACAGCTAAATGTCAAAGCTCCCCTTTTATTTAGGCCATCTGCTTAGGTGTTCAGACTGACACCCACTGGCATGAGAAATTGTAAAGACCGGGGAATCCAACTATCAGAAAAGAGCTATTGGAAAATGCATCAAACATCAGGACTTGTTCTTTCTGACTTCCCCCTCCAACTGCCATCCCCACCACCAACTTTCAAAGTCTAAAGATTCTGTGATCTAAATTACTATTGGTGCAAGTCTTGAGCACATTTCAGGACACAGGAAACTGAATCAGATACTCTACAAGAATGTGATGCTCCCAGACTTTCAATTAAAGTCACTGAAGAGAGAAAGCCTGTGGGCTCAGGGCCCATCACTGCCTGAAGTCCATCCATAAACTTTCCAGAATGGAGAAACCTGGAGAATCCCGACCAAGATCCCTTTCTTCCTAAAAACAAATTTTACTAGTATTCTCTCTTTTCTGAAATCAATGTTGGAAACTCTGATTGGTACTCCAGGATGAGAGGGAAGTTGGGAAAATCCCATCAGCTCTGGGGAGGCACAGAGGACAAGAGCAAACTCCATGGCCACTGCTCCTGGGTCATCTTCCCCCCTGCCCTCTCTCTGCACCCCCGGATCCCTAAAAGTAAAGCTCATGAAAGCCAAGCCAAGACAAGCCAAGGAAGAGGTTTTTACCTCACTACTTCCCCATCTGCCCAAGCAGGAGTGGTATCATCATTTTACCAATTAGAACGACTCTTAGATTTCAAAAGCAAATTACAATCCAACCATATTTGCCCGATATGGAGTGTTGCCTCCTGCTGCTGCCCATCCTTCTCTCTCATAAACTTGGAGGCCCTTCTGAAATATTTTCAAACTTCTCATCAGGTTCATTTCAGTAAGTGCCATCATTCAAAACAGAAAGAAGGGAAGAAAGTGACTTCGAGTGCCAATAACGCTGCTCCCCAGGCAGAGTGGAAAGGGGAGCTGGCTGGTTGGTTTCACTCCCATTAACGCTATCTTTGGGAGCAAGCCAGATCAGAACCAGTAACATATCCTGTAATACAACTAACTCTGTCAGATTAGACCTCAACTATAGGTTTCAACTGTAATGCAAATGTCTTCTGTGGTTTGGGACAAATTACATAACCACCTCTTCCTCCTCCAAAGAATAATAAAAAATAATTTATTGTACTCATAACACACCTTTCATCGCCATGGCACAAATGCTTAGATTAGCTCCCTACCTACCTATCATGCTGTGATGTGAAAATTAATTAGCTAATGTCTGTAAAGTGCTTTCAAGATGAAAAGTGCCACATGAATGCTAAATACCACTTAGGAGTACCAATAAAGACAACCTCATAGAGAACATAATAGAGCGACAGGGCAACGAGTAAATAGCCAGTTTGAAAAAGCAAGGTGACAAAAAATAAATAAATACAGTAACCATACAAAACAGACTTCCCAAGTCGTACACTTCATTGTTCAAGGAAAGAAAAAGGCACGCAAATATGGAAACACGCTTTGGGATCAGGGCTAGAGCCATTGGTATACTCAGTGAAGTGCCATTAAATCCATAGTGTGCTCTTGAGGGATACGAGGACAATTGAATGTACTCAGAAGGGGTGTAATGAAATGGGGGATATTATGGACTATGTTCCTGAAGACCACTGCCCTTGTCTGCGCAGAAGGGATAAATGAATGCCTTATATTTATTCATAACTTCATAATTTTCAAAGTTCTTGGCCCATGGCCCACCTCCTTTCACCTGCATAATAACCCTTATATAAGAGGCACAGAGGAATATTATTTCCATTTTACAGATGAGAACATTAAAGTTTAGAAATATTGATTTGCTAAAAATGATAAAGCTAGCAAGCAATGAAAGCTAGCAAGCAATGAAAGCTAGCAAGCAATGAAAGCCAACCTTTCTATTATAAAGTCTACCACAAAAATGGAAAAAAAATGTTTTTTTTTTTCCATTACACTTTATTAGTTAGTGGGCATTTTACAATTAGAAGACATTGTCAATACATTTCAAAATATTTCCATATGTGTATATGCTCTATCCAAATAATTTCACTTTGAGCAACTTATTCCAAGTAATTAAGAAAATGCTCAAAGGTCTAGCTACATAGATGCTTACTGAGTCATTAGTCATAAAAATGACTGAAAAATGGAAACAACCTAAATGTTTAGCAGAAGTGATAAATAAATACTGGCATACCCACATGATGAAATATTAAAAGGCAGACATTTAAAATATCTTAGAAATATCTTTACTGACATAAAAATGTTCACTATATATCATTAAATGTTCTACAACATCCTTTAAAAACTGTGTGCACATATCACAGAATGATATCTAGAAGGATATACAAAACAATATTCATGGTGGTTACCCCTGGATGACAGGATTATGGTAATTTTCATTCTCATCTATTGGATCATCTGTACTTTCAGATTTTATTCCACTTACTTGTATTATAAAAATCATTATAAAAAGCATTGCCATAACCACCTAAGTCACTTGAAATCACCACAAAGGGGCTGGACTGAAGAAAGTTCAACTTCATTTTATTTTTTTTATTTATTATTTTTTATTATGTTATGTTAGTCACCATACAGTACATCATTAGTTTTTGATGTAGTGCTACATGATTCATTGTTTGCATATAACACCCAGTGCTCCATGGAATACATGCCCTCCTTAATACCCATCACCGGGCTAACCCATCCCCCCGCCCCTCTCCCCTCTAAAACCCTCAGTTTGTTTCTTGGAGTCCATAGTCTCTCATGGTTCGTCTCCCCCTCTTCATTTTTCCTTCAGATTTCCCCCTCTTGATTTTTCCCTTCCTTCTCCTAATGTCCTTCATGCTATTCCTTATGTTCCACAAATAACTGAAACCATATGAAAATTGACTTTCTCTGTTTGACTTATTTCACTTAGCATAATCTCCTCCAGTCCCATCCATGTTGATGCAAAAGTTGGGTATTCATCCTTTCTGATGGCTGAGTAATATTCCATTCTATATATGGACCACATCTTCTTTATCCATTCGTCTATTAAAGGGCATCTCGGCTCTTTCCACAGTTTGGCTATACCACCTTACACCAGTTAGAATGGCAAAAATTGACAAGGCAAGAAACAACAAATGTTGGAGGGGTTGTGGAGAAAGGGGAACTCTCTTAAACTATTGGTGGGAATGCAAGTTGGTACAGCCACTTTGGAAAACAGTGTGGAGGTTCTTCAAAAAATTAAAAATAGAGCTATCCTATGACCCAACAATTGCCCTACTGGGTATCTACCCCAAAGATACAGATGTAGTGAAAAGAAGGGCCATATGCACCCCAATGTTCATAGCAACAATGTCAACTTCATGTTAAATGGCTCTTTTACAAATGCCCCAAAACCGAAATTGCTAGTAGGGCATAAAAGCAGGATTGCTCTATCCCTCTGCTTTCCCCTCCTCATCAGTGATAAGTGTGTAAGAAGGTGTCACTATCCTTTCTTAAACAGCAATCCATCCCAGCATCTGTTAGGGTTGGTAGAATCACAGCTCTCCATTCCCCCACATCAGCCTCTTCTGTTTACATTGCTGAGAAAATGCTAGTACTGCACTGAGAAGAGCAACAGGTTCTAGAAATATCTCATTGTCTCCTGGCACGGAGATGAAACCTGATTTTAGGAGAATACAGACAGAACTGAAAGTAATGAGTTTAAATTGCATCAAGAGAAACTAACATTAGATACCAGGAAAGGATTGCCAGAGGAAGAGGGAGAAGCCAAGAACTTGAGAGAAAGGTATTCCTGTTGGCTTCAAAGACAGAGAATCAAAGATTTTTAGAGTTAGTATGGTAGGCAGGGTTACAAAGTAGTTCCCTAAAATATTCCTAATTCCTTCAACTGTGAATATGAGGAGTTATTATGTCCCTGATTATGTTACATGGCAAAACGTATTTTGAAGATGTTCTTAAGATTACTAATCAGTTGATTTGGGGTTTATCAAAAGGGGAAGTATCTTGGTGGCCCAATCTAATCAATTGAGTGTTTTAAAAGCAGAGAGTTTTCTCAGGCTGGTAACAGGAGGAGAAGTCAGAGAAATTAGAAGCATGAGAAGGATCTGAGCCGCTGTTGAAGATGAAGTTGGTCATGTGATGAGGAATGTGGGTGTCCTCTAGAAGCTAATAGTGACCCCTGACTGACTGATAGCCAGTAAGCAAAAAAAAAAAAGGACCTGAAACGTAACCATAAGGAACCTAATCCCACCAACACCCTGAATGAACTTGGAAGTAGAGTCTTCAAATAAGAGCCCAGCTCAGCCAATACTTTGATTTTCACCTTGTAGGACCCTTAGAAGAGAACCAGGTGAACTCTCCAGGACTTGTGACCTACAGAATTGTGAAATAATTAATGGGTATTGATGTTTGGGTTTTTTAAGTTTATTTTTTATTAAGATATAATTGACATATAACACTGCATAAGTTTAAGGTGTATAACATATTGGTTTGATATATGTATATATTGTAATATAATTACCACGATAGAATTAGCTAACACCTCTATCACATCACATGATTATCATTTTTTTTGTGTGTTGGGGGGAATAATTAAGATCTATTCTCTTGGCAACTTTGAAGTTTATAACACAATATGGTTGTCTATAATCACTATGCTATGCATTAGCTCTCCAGAACCTATTTATCTAATAGTTGCAAGTTTGCACCCTTAAACAATACCTCTCCAATTCTCCCACTCCTTCCCCACTAATCCCCAGTAACCACCATTCTACCCACTGTTTTTATGGATTAGGCTTTTTTAGGTTCCACACATAGGTGAGCTCATACAGTATTTGTCTTTCTCTATCCAACTTGTTTCACTGAGCATAATGCCCTCAAGGTCCACTCTACATTTTTGCAAATAGCAAGATTTTCTTCTTTCTCATGGCTGGATAATATTCCATTCTATATGTATAGATGCCACATCTTCTTTATCCATTCATCTGTTGATGGACACTTAGGTTGTTTCCATATTTTGGCTATTGTGAATAATGCTGCAATAAACTTGAGTGTGCAGATATCTCTTCAAGATACTGATTTCAATTCCTTCAGATATATACCCAGGAGCAGGATTACTGGGTCAATTTTTTAATTTTTTAAAATTCTCCATACAGCTACACCAATTTACATTGCAACCAGGATTCCCTTTCCTTCATAACTGTGCCACTGTGTTATCTCTTACCTTTTTTCTAAAGCCATCCTAACAGGTATGATGGGATATCTTGTTGTACTTTTGATTTGCATTTCCCTGATGATTAGTAATGTTGAGTACCTTTGTATATACCTGTTGATCATTTGGATGTCTTCTTTGGAAAAAAAGTCTGTTCAGGTCCTTTGCCCTAAATGGGCATTGTTTTAAAGCACTGTTTGTGGTAATTTGTAATGCAGCAATAGGAAACCAATATAGTTAGAAAGTACTACAGAAATGAATTTTGTCCATTTCCCTTATTTTATCAATAAGGAAACTGAGACCCAGGGAAACCGCAGGATTTGAGGGAAAACTGTGGCAAAGCTGGGACCAGAGTACAGGTTACACATAGTCCAGTGCTCCTTCCATCTTCCCATTCCCGTGCTCCCACCAAGCTTCTGAAAACCACTTTTATTTTATTTTATTTTTTTAAAGATTTTATTTATTTATTTGACAGAGAGAGACACAGCGAAAGAGGGAACACAAGCAGAGGGAGTGGGAGTGGGAGAAACAGGCTTCCCGCGGAGCAGGGAGCCGATGCAGGGCTCGATCCCAGGACCCTGGGATCATGACCTGAGCCGAAGGCAGTCGCTTAACGACTGAGCCACTCAGGCGCCCCTAAAAACCACTTTTATCCAGCCTGGCTTAGAGTCCACAAGAAAAGATAAGATTGTTGGTTGAGATCCCTGCCAGCATTATGATCCTAATGTATTTCTTGATTTCTAAGAAGTGAACTAAAATTGATATTGAACACACAGACACTTCTCTAATTTAAAAACAATCAATAATATTTATAACTTTCACCCAAGATTTAATATGCTGACAGTACCATCCAACCCACTGCATTCTCCAATAAGTGACAATTTCAGTTTTCAATTCAGTGAAGTTCAGCAAAATTTATTGTATTCAAATTCCCTAGGAGGTTACACGTGGTGAAATCTTTCAAGGCAGAGTTCTGCAATTTTCCCTAACTGAAATGACTTACATTGTTGAAAAAATAGGAAGAAAGTTAGGAAACTTTTATGGAGAAAAATCTACAACCCTTTAAAAGGCATTTATATGTTTATGTTGTTTCTGTGACATTAATGTCTGCATACTATCACACGTATTTAATTCTAGTCATTTTTTCTGAAGGCAATGCCATTGGTTGCATTTCTAGTAATTGTCAAGAGTAAGACAGACATTAGCTCCTGCTTCTCTTGGGATTAACTGAGTATCATTAGTAAACGTAGCAAAGTTCCTGATGATATGATGGATAACTGAGAACTTAAATAAGAATGAGTAACTAGCACTGACTCTGCTCACTGTCTAAGCATGATAAATTCAGGTATATTAAAGAAATCACCAGATCACACTGTGTTTGAAAAGGCCACCTTTAACATGACCCATATGGTTCCAGATTCAAATTATTTTTCTCTTGGATAATCCCATTTGGGGTTTTGGTTTAGTCTTAGTTTTCCTCCCATTGCAGCTCCTTAGTACTCATGGCTCCCTCCATGGGATCCTGAGAGGTGATGCTGAATGGTTATTGACGATGCTCTCTCTTCACCTGCACATTTCCACCAGCCATGTGAGAGTCACTCAAGAGAAGCTAAGGCCTTTAAACTGCATCTGTATGGTGCAATCTGTTCTTCTTCAATTCCTGGTTAATTGATTTCCACAAACAGGTCTGGCGCTCACTTGATTGCACAGGTTTTTTTTTTCCCCTGGTGTTTTGCAGACCTGAGGTTATAAATCCCAGGTTCTTTACAGAATTTACCCTAGAGCAGTGGTGCCTAATACAACCCATGGTGGTGATGATGAAAACGTTCTCTGTGATGTCCAATATGGTAACCCCTAGCCACATGTGGCTACTGAGCACTTGGAATGCTCAGTGGCTCATATAACCGGGGAACAGAACTTTTTATTTTATTGAATTTTAATTAACTTAAGTTTAAATAACCACATACAGCTAGTGGCTACTGACACAACCACAGAGATTTAAGTCAAGATTGATGTGAGCTATTTAAGAGCCAAGCCAGAAAGCTCTGGGAGGACTGTGCTGACTCCTTAGGTATGTGTTTCTTTAGCAATTCTCATTTACTCTAGTTGTCTTGCTTTGGTCTCAATTATCTGGCCATTCAACACATAAATGTACATGTAACTATATTCTCTTTTTTGCTTATAATATCAATAACTAATAGTAATAATAATAATGGCTCCTACTTATAGAATGCCTATTGCATGCCAGGTATTGTATCAAACACAATTGTATGAAATCTTCTAAGAAAGGGTTTCTGTATACATTGCTTCATTCATTTTACAAGTGTAACAGTCGAAACTAAATAAATGAATCCATTGTGGTTTAGATCTGTCATCTGCAGCATTTAATGTTTCCCTTATATCCATATATTTTACCTTGCAATATACCCTAATAATCAAAATCAGATAAACTATCAGCATTACATTTCTTTCCATAAAGGTAGAACATGTTACATGTGATATTTTATCATAAAAAAGATATCTCACTGCTTTCCTGCCAAGATTTGGCTCTATGGCTCTGTCAATTTCTCCTGGTTTCTTTATAGCAAAGCACCAAAAGCAATTGTGGGTACAAGAAAAAATTTCAGTCTAAAAGAAAGGGGTGCCAAATAAATTCCCCTAGATATTTTGGATGCAACACGCATCCAGAAACAAACAGCTTAGTAGCTGTGAGAGAGGACACATTTCTTGGCAGAAGCACGTAGGGCTGGAGGGTTTGACAATTAGGTGATATGGTGGCTAGGTCTAGAAGATCGGGAGTTACAGGATGGAGACAACATCCAAGTTTTACATGAGGAGTCTCCTGCCAACCCTGGTCCTTCACTTTGAGAGGACCCAGAACGGAAACTTTCGAGTAGGACACCATTTTCTCTGTAGTGATGAAGAGCAACACTTCCCACCAGCAATCCACCAGTACTCACTACAGAGCTGCTTTCCTAGTTTGCTCTTTTATACCCAATAAAACATTAAGGTGTTTATGATCAAGTGTAATTCAACCACATTGGTAAAGTACTTCTTCAAACTGAAGACTTAATAACAACTCGGGTTAGAGACTGGCTGTCACTAGCAGGCAGAGAGCTATGGTACACAAAAACACCAGTTTGTGTGATAAAAGCTTGACAGCCTTGCCTACATATAAACCAAAGAAAATAACATGCCTGTGACAGCTACAACAGCAGCAATTTTAAACTTCTCACTGATGAAATGCACTTTGAAGTCATAACTCTTGCATAAATCTGGATGTCACTTTTTTCATGTTATAATTTTGCGATCCAATGGATCATTGTGTAGACCCTCTACCTGCAAATGAGCTAGATAATGCAGCATGTGCACAAATCATTGAGCTATCAGTGACATCAGGGGCTTGGCTGCTGGGGTTATTAACAGATATTTTTTCACCTAGAAGCACAGACTAAAATCAATCATTCTGATAACTAGGCATGGCATGAGCTGTCTGCACTTTCATTTCAATCTGATTAATCACATATACACAGACCTTTAACTTAAAGGAGCAATTGTTCACATTTAATCACAAAGAAACCTTCAAGCATACCATCAGACATTACTAAATTTAACTACAATTTATGCTTCCTGTTTTAGCAAATATGTTTATGATAATATGGGTTTCTGGATATAAATACATTGTTTCATTCATTTGACAAATATTAAAATCGAAGCTAAGTAAAATAATCCACCGTGGTTTTTATCATTTGTCATCTATTTGATGCTTTTGAAGTTTCCATATGCCCATACATTTTATTGCACAATTTATGCTGATAATCACAGTCCAGGTAAATTATTAGCATTATGTATTTTTCAGTAAAGTAGAACAGGCTAGATATCAAATTTCATCATGTTACATGTCCTACTTCTTGCCAAGATTGGTTCTATTACCCTGTCAATTTCTCCTGGCTTCTATATTGCAAGAAAACAAATACAGTTGTGGGTACAGAGCTCTTTTTTGGGTCTTTTTTTTTTTTTTTTTTTGGTCTGATATAGAGTTGGGACCAAGAAAATCCCTCTTATGATCCTCACAACAATGTTCCCGGGAAACACGACATTCCAGAAGGCACATCTGCTGTTACTATAACAACAGAAAGGCAGTGGTCTAAAGAGAATCATTTGCACTAGAGGGCAGTCCACAAACCAGGAGGATTCTTGGGTTCCCCTCCAAGAAGCCAAAGGTGACTTTTCATTTAAAAGCAGAACTTGAAGAGAGTTTTGATGTCAAAGAAGGGCATGGGGTGGTCAGAATTTGGGAAAGGTAGAAGGGTAGCTCAGGATTTATGACCAAAGGGGCAAAACTGCTCTCAGAGAAGTCAGCTATCAGAGCAGTAGGAAAACATCCCATGGCTGGGATGTGTGCACAGAGTTAAGAACTGCTCCAAGGTGATACCAGATAGAAGAAAGAATCACTCTTCAGTAATCTGACCCAAGGACAAATAGCATCACCTTGAGAGGAAGGTGAAGTCACTGGCTCCCCTCAATCATCCAGGCCCTTAGAGATATTGAGAAGGGTCTTGGACTGGCTGTCCAGGGAAGCGTTGACATGTTCTGTTGAAGAGCTGGACATGGCAGTGAGTCTCAATCAGTCCATTTAAGACTTTGCCTCTTTCTCTGCCTTAGCTTTCTACTTTATTGGCTTCTTCTCTAGTCCTTGACATTTTCGGTCTTCTTGTCCAACTTCCCATGTGAGACTGACCTCCATTTTCAAGCACACCCTAGCCTGTCTGCCATCCCAAGGAAACCCTATCAGGTAATTAGTCCCACTTTCCATTTCTAGTCTCTTGGTTTTAATTTCTCCCTACCTAAGCTCTAGCTTGGCCCCAACATGGAGTTTTCACACTCTCCTGGGATTGACCTTTGCTCTTTTTATGGTCAAAATGGATCATTAAGCCAATTAAGTCACTGTCCAATGAGGGAAATTAATACACAGCAGAAAATAAATAAGCAGACAGGTAAATAAAATACATGGCAATTTCTGTAAGTGCTTTGAAAAAAATAAACTTAACTGAAGAAAAAATGGAGCGGAATGATCCCGCTTTGGGAGGGTGGTCTGAAAAAACATCTCTAAGAGGGTGATTTTTAAATGGAGACCCAAGAAGAGGGAAAGCAGCTAGTCACATTAGCAGCAATGTGCAGATCCCTTGTGGCATATGAGAAAGGTGGTGGCTATAAAACAGAAAGACCAAGTGGGGCTTCTCAGCAGTGAGTCAAGGTTGCAGCATCTTGAGAAGAGGGCGAGAAGTAGGTACGGGCCCGATCATGGAGAGATTTACAAGTCATGGTTAAAGAGTTTGGATTTCATTTTAAGTTTCTTGCATGGCATATTGTCACAAGACCTGAAGAGACCTTTGGGACTCATCCCATCTGTCAGGTAGAAGGTAATTCTTTTGCTTTTTAATCCATGCACCAACTTTTATAAGTCAACTTGACTAATGTTTGTTTATAATCAGTGAGTAAGCTGCTACTTTAATACTGCTACCCTGGAAGAGGCCCCTTGAAGGCATGTTAAATTAACTGATGTGAATAAAAACAATGAATAAAAATACCTCTCTCCTTTAATGAGAATAGCAACTCTGTTTCCCTGGGCTTTTTCAGTCCCATAAGACCTTTTAAAGCAGAGTGAGCGTGTTATGGTTCAAATGCTAAAAACATAATCTCATCTCTCTCTTGTTGGGTTATGTTTTGAGAAACCATTTTAGATCAATCTTTTTGAGCACAGAAGCTCTCAGAAGCTGTGGCTAAAACATACCCAGTACCACTGTGAGGTTGCCCATCTTTCCCTGAATCTGTTCTCACAAGGAACCAAAACAGGTTACAAGCCTTTATCTGACACATGGACCCTCGAGCTTGTGGGCTGTTGATAAAAGAAGCCCCAGAGTGTGTGTTCTCCAAGGGCCTGGTTATCCACCTTGATCTCAGTGTAAAAGGTTAGGTAAAATGCCACTTCCCTACCTTGCCATTTCTAGAGGGGTTATAAACAGTTTACACAAGTACTTTCTGAATCTATTCACATGTTGTGCATGTACTCTCTCTCAGGTACTCAAGTCCATATGTTTATTACTCACCCTTCAAAGGGGTGAAGCTGTATAATGAAAACTGGATTTTATTCCAGTTCTGTAACTAATTTGTTTTGTGACCAAGTAAAAATTGTTTCCCCTCCTAGCATTATTTTTATTTGCAAGATGACCTCTATGGGTCTTTCCAGCTCTATTACTCTGAATTTCTATCAACATGGGACTCAAAAATAATGCAGATATTAGGTACACTAGGCTAAACTGCTGTTACAAATAGACCTAAAAGTGCAAAAGCTCAAACAAAATAGAATTCATCTCTTCACCCAGTGGTCCAGGACAGTGTTCTAGATCAGCTGACAGCTCTGCTTCCTTTTTGATTCGGGAAACTGTTGTGACCATACGTGGTCTCCAAGGTCACTCCGCAAATAACCCTTCCAGCCTATCAAAAAGGGGACAAGTTGAAGTCCAGGGCCAGAGATATCCTGCAAGGTAAATGGAGCAAAGACGATACATGTCTCTCCCTCTTTCATTGCTCTGGCAAGAGTTTAAACACGGGGCCACACCTAGCTACAAGGGAGGCTGGAAAGTCCAGTCCCAGGCTGGATCCAGACAGAACTCCATGACTAAGAAAAAGAGGAGAATGGATTTGGGTAGACAATCAGCCGTCTCTGCTACATGCCCAACACCTGTATGGTACTTCACAGCCTACAACACTTCTCATTGACTGGATGTTCACCACAGCTCTGCGAAACAATTATTAAGAACTCCATTCTATAGAGGTGAAAACTATGTCCCAGAGAGATTAAGTATGATTATAGAATGTCTCACAGTTAAGAGCTGAGCTAAGCTTCAATTTTAGGTCTGTGGGTCAGTGTCTCCCCTATTATATATACTAAATTAAATACTATCTGCACAGGAAATAATAATTAGTACAAAGCTGCATGAATATGATGGGGTTTGAAGAACAAAGAGGCACTACTGAAAAAAGTAATGGGAGGAGCTAAAGCATGCCACAGACCCAGCCCAATCTCCCAAGTCTCTAGATAACCTGGGAAGAATTTAAGAAGTGGAATTTAAAATACTCTTTTTTTTTTTTTTTAATAAAGAGGCTGATGAAGTTTGCAATTGAGGCATTTACTTATTTTGCTCTCTCAGCTGGTCTATGAAGCACATCTAAGGACAAAAGAATTGTAAGAAACACTGACTGGAGTTAAACACAAATCATACAAGAAGGCCAGATCTAAAAATATTAAAAATAGAAGATATAGAAGGTCATCCCACACACAGAGTAGTGGTTTTGTACTGGCCGTAGACTTGCAGATTGCTAGAGAGAACAATATATCCCTCCCCACCCTCACCCATCATCCACGCTTACAAATCATTTGCTGCTTCAACTATTTTATGCTTGCTATGAAAATCCAACCATAAACTGCCACTATACCAACCTCATGTCTTTTGAAGGATCAGTCAAGCAATCCCTAAGCACAACCTTGAAAAATTCGACCTGGGTTCTTCCTTAGTTTAAGCCAAATTTGTATGAATTCCTAAATAATGTGTTAGGTATAATTATTCTTAGTTTTAGTCTTCAGAAGGAATTGAGATAATGTTTCAGCATGATTTCTCTTACAAATCTCTCCCTACTCCCATTCATATGATTTCACAGTTTAAAAGTAAAGGTCCCCTTTCTCACAAATCTGTTCAAAAGGGGTCATTTTTTAAAGGGACGGTAGTTTTATGGATTACCAATGCTCTAATACTAAGGTTGTAATGAGTCTCAGAGTCCAGCTGTCATTCACGAAGTACTCAGGATGAATTTTCAGAGAAGGCACATCAGTAAAGCCCACCAAGTCAGTGATCAGGTGCCAGCCAGATGTGACAAGGTAACGCATTATTTCATACGGCGAGTTACTACCATTCTAACTTGTGCCCTTTCTGAGTATAGGAAAGCTTATCAATGGATACGATTCCTCACAGAGAATTTTAAGAATTATGTCACCCTACACCCTATCATGACAAAGCTCTCCTGGATCCTTTCTCCTAATTCATTTTTATTCTAGACACCCAGGTCCTCACAGAGACAGCACACGCTGGCTACCTTTTGTCACCATTTAGGAGAGGCTAGGAATTCTACCAAATTATCCCACCATGGCCTTTAAAAAATCTAACTACATCCAACTTACTTTAGCAATTTTGAGCACTGTTTTGCTTTTATATCCAGGTCTGTCATCATCGGGTTTTATTTATTGAGCACTTTTGTATTTATAGCATTGAATTCAGCAGATAACGGAGCAGAAAAGAGACAGAAGCGGAGGATTTTTACAATCTAGAGAAAAGAATCTAAATCTACCTCAAAAGCTAATAGCGTGTTATAAATGCAGTTCGTCCTAATGCTAATTTCTCTGGTCTTTTGTTTACACAAGGAAGCTCCAGGCTGGTTTATGGTGTCACATTTATCAGCCAGTAGAATATAAGCAAATCCCATTATACCTAAATTCAACCATCCAAACGAACCAAAATGTGTATTATGGTATCTCTTTATGCTGCAATTTCTACTTAAAAACAGAAACATAATTCTAATGCTCAGCAAATATAAAAGAAAAGCAAAGTGTTTTTCTCACAATTCCTGTTTTGACTTTCTCATTATTGTCTAAGCCCTTAAGCTCATTAGTAACTATGTAGAGAGGAAAAAATATTTTTTTAAATGTAGTCAAGAAACTACCCAAAGCCAAGAATGCCCAGAACCGGTGTGAAGGTAACACATGGATGGGGTATCTCGACTACTTTTTGGCAGCACACCTCTTCAGGTATTCAGACCATTCAGTAATTTCTCAAAACTGCGGGTTCTCACATATTCTCCTCATTGTCAAAAACAACCAAGACCAAGGGTGTGATTTTCCACTGGGGTGGATCTGGACAGGTATGTGAAAAAGTTACCTGTAGCAACTTCGGTTAAAGGAGCCACCCTTTCCTACTTAAATGCTACAGGGTGAGTGTGTCAGTGAAAATAAAATTTCACCCCTCAGAATGAAAAAATCTGGCTCTATGCGACTATCCTTTCCTTAGTCTCTTTCTTAATGTATCTTATGTAGTGAGCTTGGCCCACTCTTATCAAAATTGTATTACCCCTTCTGCTAAATGTTGGAAGTTCCAAAAGATCTCAAGGCCAATTATAAGAGTGCAAATTCAACTGTCCCCCATCCATCCATTCATTCACGGACTATCCCATGGATAATAGAATACACACACACACACACACACACAATCCTGGGGTTTGAGGATTCCCAGTACATAGCACTTCTCTTCCTCACCCAGTTCTCTGTCAACTGAGAAGACAAAAGGAGTAATAAATGAACATGACTTTTTTCCTGAGAAAACTGCTAAAGGGGACTATCACATATGCAGACAAGGGGATTTCTTAATACCAAATATCAGACTTAGGGAGATTTATCATGCAGCCACTGGGAGCTCCAAATGACCACAACCCTCCCCTGTGAACTGTAAGGTTTACCATATGACCGAGGGCAATCCAGAGCACACACTCACCGACCAGATCCTCAGAATGGGAAGGAAAGGGCAGAGTCACGCATGCAGAGTTCCTTATACTCCAATCCACCAACCCCACTCGTCACTCCTTTCCCCCAGGTACATGAAGGGCTAGAACAAGGCCACGACTGTCAGATTTGGCAATGCCCCTTGAAGTGGACTGAAGTATAGGAGTGGGGCCTAAGTGCCTCCACCCACCACAACAGACCCTAGAGGTTTGCTCTCTTGACCCACTGGGCTTCAGTGCCAACCAGGGGTGTGGGTCTCCTCCTGAAAGAAAGAGATGTCATGTCACTGTCAGGATATGATGTCCCTGCATCAGGAGCCCCTCCATCCCCAGCACACATTGCTCCTTTGCAGGTACTCATAGGGCCACTGATCCCAAAAGGTTCCAAACTGGGCAGAGCCATATACTAACTAAACTCACACTTGCTGTTGCCCTGGATTTTGATGTGGCTCCCTCTCTCAATACCTTCAGGTCTTCACTCAAATGTCACCTTATCAAAAATGCTTCTCCTGACCACCCTATTTAAAATTGAAAGCCATCATCTCCCTCAGCACTCCCTACCCTCTTTCCCTGTTTTGTTTTTCTCCAAATCATTGATTCTTACTTGACATGTCCATTTGCAATTATTTAAAAAGGTAGTAAATATAATTGTTTATTGACTATCTCCTTAGCTGCAATGTAAGCTCTATGAGGGCCAGGCTTTTTGATCGCTTTGCTCACTGCAACATTCCCAGTGCCCAGAACACCTCTGTCAGCTGGCAAACACTAAGTAAGAATTTGTGAGATGAACAAATAAGTAGAAGTAGTCCCTCAGCTGGGTACAAAGAACCACAGGCTGCTGAAACTTTCGAGGTCAAGCTTTCCAGAAATCCAGTCTCCTCCCTAAAGCTTAAAGCAATCTATCCCAGTCACTCCTTATAGATACTCCTCCTCCAACTTAATCTCCTGGGGTTTTTTCCTCAATATTCCTTGCCAGTATACCAGGTGTTGATACCCCTAAACTGAATTCATTCCCCAAACTTAAAACTTTTATTTAGAGGAACAGAGCAGAATATATGGTCTTTGGGGACAGGACTTCCTAGAGAGAGAGAAGAGAGGAAGGGGTACAGCTTCTCATGTCGACTGCCTCACCCGAAATCTTCCCAGTGAAGTCATTCATCTCCCATCCCCAACCTTATTCCAAGAGGTGGAGAAAGTCCAGAAGAATTATACCGATGGCTTTCCTCCCACGTAGAAGGAAACATCAGTGAGTGGAAATAAATTGACCTGCACCAGAAACATGATTTATAGTCTAGAGAATTTATGGTCTAGAGAAACAGAGACATAAACTATTAATAGGAAAAGTAAGTTATATAATGATATTGGTATAAAGTATTACGGGAACATAAACAAGGAATTGGCTATAGCCAATTTAGTTTGGATATATCTGCTAACGTATTGTAAACTCAGGTTAGTTTTAAAGAATGTATTAAATATATAACCCCTAAAAATATTTGTCCTAGAATAATTCCTTAATTTTATCAAGTCCTTTACCCATTGGCAAAGTAATTTCTTACATATCTTACTCAATCTTCACCTCTGCCTCTTGCCACTTATGCATGTGCATAGCCTTGCACACCTGCACGGGCATAAACACACATGGGTGTGCGCGCGCACACACACACACACACACACGCTGTTGGTGTCCCCCAGAGATCATTCTTTCTTTTTTAGTCATAGCAATCACCATTTTATCTGCACACATGGCTGCCCAGAATAAAGACTGTATTTTTACATCATCCTTCCATCCAGATGTGGCCCCAGAATATAAGTACAATTGGTGTATGTAACTATCATAGGGATTGGGAAGAGTAACTTCCTTCCTTTGCTCCTACTTGCCCTTGGGAACGTGATTTTTGTGGTTGGAGCTGGAGCAGCCTTCTTGGACCATAAGGTGATTTTGAGAATGAAGCCACGTGAACAAAATGGAAGAAACCTGTGTCCTTGACACCATGAAGTGACATACTATCCCTAAGCCCTACTTTCAAATACTATCTGAGAAAGAAATTAATCTCCATCTTGTTTAAGCTTCTGATATTTTAGGTTTTTAGGCATTCACAAAACTAATTCTAGTCCATTCTCAATCAATTTCTCTCTTCCCTACTCCTCACCTCTCCCTCAGTCTCTCTTTCCCTCCTTTCCCCTCTCTTTCTCCCTCCCTCCCCCATTCTCTCCTCTCACACACACACACTCTTAATGCTACTCGCATTGTAGAACTCTTTGTGCTTTCCTTTGTTTCTTGTTGATATGCCAAAGATGTGCCTTCCTCCCACTTATTTCTAACCTCCCTTATCCCTGCTTTGAACAATCACTTCAAATGTCATTTCATCCCAAAAGCTTTCTTATTCACATCCCCAGCCACTTCCTTAAATTCACAGAGCAACTTCTGCAACTTCAATAGCCCACAGTGTAATTCGTTTTGTTTTTTTAATTTAATTTTATTATGTTATGTTAGTCACCCTTCATTACATCATTAGTTTTTGTTTTGTTTTTTTAAGATTTTATTTATTTATTTGAGAGAGAGAGAGAATGAGAGAGAGCACATGAGAGGGGGGAGGGTCAGAGGGAGAAGCAGACTCCCTGCCGAGCAGGGAGCCCGATGCGGGACTCGATCCAGGGACTCCAGGATCATGACCTGAGCCGAAGGCAGTCGCTTAACCAACTGAGCCACCCAGGTGCCCCACATCATTAGTTTTTGATGTAGTGTTCCATGATTCATTGTTTGCATATAACACCCAGTGCTCCATTCAATATGTGCCCTCTTTAATACCCATCACCAGGCTAACCCAACCCCCTACCCCCCTCCCCTCTAAAACCCTCAGTTTGTTTCTCAGAGTCCATAGTGTCTCATGGTTCGTCTCCCACTCTAATTTCCCCCCCTTCATTTTTCCCTTCCTACTATCTTCTTTTTTCTTTTTTTTTTTTAACATATAATGTATTATTTGTTTCAGAGGTATAGGTCTGTGATTCATCAGTATTACACAATTCACAGCACTCACCATAGCACATACCCTCCCCAATGTCCATCACCCAGCCACCCCATCCCTCCCACCCCCCACCACTCCAGCAACCCTCTGTTTCCTGAGATTAAGAATTCTTCATATCAGTGAGATCATATGATACTTGTCTTTCTCTGATTGACTTATTTCGCTTAGCATAATACCCTCTAGTTCCATCCACGTCGATGCAAGTGGCTAGATTTCATTGTGTTTGTTTGATGGCTGCATAATATTCCATTGTATATATATATACCACATCTTCTTTATCCATTCATCTGTTGATGGACATCTTGGCTCTTTCCATAGTTTGGCAATTGTGGACACTGCTGCTATAAACATTGGGGTGCACGTACCTCTTCGGATCACTATATTTGTATCTTTGGGGTAAATACCCAGTAGTGCAACTGCTGGGTCACAGGGTAGCTCTATTTTCAACTTTTTTTTTTTTAAGATTTTATTTATTTATTTGACAGAGAGAGACACAGCAAGAGAGGAAACACAAGCAGGGGGAGTGGGAGAGGGAGAAGCAGGCTTCCTGCCAAGCAGAGAACCTGATGCAGGACTCAATCCCAGGACCCTGGGATCATGACCTGAGCCGAAGGCAGATGCTTAACCAACTGAGCCACCCAGGTGCCCCTATTTTCAACTTTTTGAGGAACCTCCATACTGTTTTCCAGAGTGGCTGCACCAGCTTGCATTCCCACCAACAGAGTAGGAGGGTTCGCCTTTCTCCACATCCTCACCAACATCTGTCATTTCCTGACTTATTAATTTAGCCATTCTGACTGGTGTGAGGTGGTATCTCACTGAGGTTTTACTTTGGATTTCCCTGATGCTGAGTGATGTTGAACACTTTTTCATGTGTCTGTTGGCCATTTCGATGTCTTCTTTGGAAAAATGTTCATGTCTTCTGCCCATTTCTTGATTGGATTATTTGCTCTTTGGGTTTTGAGTTTGATAAGTTATTTATAGATTTTGGATACTAGCCCTTTATCTGATATGTCATTTGCAAATATCTTCCCCCATTCTGTCGGATGTCTTTTGGTTTTGTTGACTGTTTCCTTTGCTGTGCAAAAGCTTTTTATCTTGATGAAGTCCCAGTAGTTCACTTTTGCCCTTGCTTCCCTTGCCTTTGGCGATGTTTCTAGGAAGAAGCTGCTGCAGCTGAGGTCGAAGAGGTTGCTGCCTGTGTTCTCCTCTAGGATTTTGATGGACTCCTGTCTCACATTTAGGTCTTTTGTCCATTTTGAGTCTATTTTCGTGTGTGGTGTAAGGAAATGGTCCAGTTTCATTCTTCTGCTTGTGGCTGTCCAATTTTCCCAACACCATTTGTTGAAGAGACTGTCTTTTTTCCATTAGACATTCTTTCCTGTTTTGCCGAAGATTAGTTGACCACAGAGTTGAAGGTCCATTTCTGGGCTCTCTATTCTGTTCCACTGATCTGTGTGTCTGTTTTTGTGCCAGTACCATATTGTCTTGATGATTACAGTTCTGTAATAGAGCTTGAAGTCCAGAATTGTGAAGCCACCAGCTTTGCTTTTCTTTTTCAACATTCCTCTGGCTATTCGGGGTCTTTTCTGGTTCTTTACAAATTTTAGGATTATTTGTTCCATTTCTTTGAAAAAAGTTGATGGTATTTTGATAGGGATTGCATTAAATGTGTAGACTGCTCTAAGTAGCACTGACATTTTCACAATATTTGTTCTTCTAATCCATGAGCATGGAATGTTTTTCCATTTCTTTCTTTCTTCCTCAATTTCTTTCATGAGTATTCTATACTTTTCTGAGTACAGATTCTTTGCCTCTTTGGTTAGAGTTATTCCTAGTTATCTTATGGTTTTCGGTGCCATTGTAAATGGGATCAACTCCTTAATTTCTCTTTCTTCTGTCTTGTTGTTGGTATATAGAAATGCAGCTGATTTCTGTGCATTGATTTTATATCCTGCCACTTTACTGAACTCCTGTATGAGTTCTAGCAGTTTTGGGGTGGAGTCTTTTGCGTTTTCCACATAAAGTATCATATCATCTGCAAAGAGTGAGAGTTTGACGACTTCTTTGCCAATTCGGATGCCTTTTATTTCTTTTTGTTGTCTGATTGCTGTGGCTTGGACTTCTAGTACTATGTTGAATAGCAGTGGTGATAATGGACATCCCTGCCATGTTCCTGACCTTAGGGGAAAAGCTCTCAGTTTTTCCCCATTGAGAATATGTGTTTTTCATACATGGCTTTCATGATATTGAGGTATATACTCTCTACCCCTACACTGTGAAGAGTTTTAATCAAGAAAGGATGCTGTATTTTGTCAAATGCTTTTTCTGCATCTATTGAGAGGATCATATGGTTCTTGTCCTTTCTTTTATTAATATATTGTATCACATTGATTGATTTGTGGATGTTGAACCAACCTTGCAGCCCAGGAATAAATCCCACTTGGTCGTGGTGAAAAATCCTTTTAATGTACTATTGGATCCTATTGGCTAGTATTTTGGTGAGGATTTTTGCATCCATGTTCATCAGGAATATTGGTCTGTAATTCTCCTTTTTGATGGGGTCTCTTTGTCTGATTTCTGGATCAAGGTAATGCTGGCCTCATAAAATGAATTTGGAAGTTTTCTTTCCATTTCTATTTTTCAGAACAGTTTCAGAAGAGTAAGTATTAATTCTTCTTTAAATGTTTGGTAGAATTCCCCTGGGAAGCCATCTGGCCCTGGGCTCTTGTTCATTGGGAGATTGTTGATTACTGCTTCATTTTCCTTGCTGGCTATGGGTCTGTTCAGATTTTCTATTTCTTCCTGGTTCAGTTTTTGTAGTTTATACATCTCTAGGAATGCATCCATTTCTTCCAGATTATTTAATTTGCTGGCATATAGTTGCTCATAATATGTTCTTATAATTGTATTTCTTTGGTGTTGGTTGTGATTTCTCCTCTTTCATTCTGATTTTATTTATTTGGGTTGGTTCTCTTTTCTTTTTGGTAAGTCTGGTCAGGGGTTTATCAATCTTGTTAATTCTTTCAAAGAACCAGCTCCTAGTTTCACTGATCTGTTCTACTGTTCTTTTGGTTTCTATTTCATTGATTTCTGCTCTGATCTTTATTCTCTTCTCCTGTTGGGTTTAGGCTTTATTTGCTGTTCTTTCTCTAGCTCCTTTAGGTGTAGGGTTAGGTTGTATATTTGAGACCTTTCTTGTTTCTTGAGAAAGGCTTGTATTGCTGTATACTTTCCTCTTAGGATTGCCTTTGCTGCATCCCAAAGATTTTGAACAGTTGTGTTTTCATTTTCATTTGTTTCCATGAATTTTTTAATTCTTCTTTTTTTTTTTAAAGATTTTATTTATTTTTCACAGAGAGAGAGAGAGAGCACAATTAATTCTTCTTTAATTTCCTGGTTGACCCATTCATTTTTTAGTAGGATGCTCTTTAGCCTCCAGGTATTTGAGTTCTTTCGGACTTTCCTCTTGTGATTCAGTTCTAGTTTCAAAGCGCTGTGGTCCAAAAATATGCAGGGAATGATCCCAATATTTTGGTACCAGTTGAGACCTAATTTGTGACCTAGGATGTGATCTATTCTAGAGAATGTTCCATGGGCACTAGAGAAGAATGCGTATTCTGTTGCTTTGGGATGGAATGTTCTGAATATATCTGTGAAGTCCATTTGGTCCAGTGTGTCATTTAAAGCCTTTATTTCCTTGTTGATCTTGTGCTTAGATGATCTGTCCATTTCAGTGAGGGGGGTGTTAAAATCCCCTACTATTATTGTATTGTTGTCAATGTATTTCTTTGATTTTGTTATTAATTGGCTTATATAATTGGCTGCTCCCATGTTAGGGGCATAGATATTTACAATTATTAGATCTTCTTGTTGGATAGACCCTTTAAGTAGGATATAGGGTCTTTCCTCATCTCTTTTTATAGTCTTTGGTTTAAAATCTAATTTGTCTGATATAAGGATTGCCACCCCAGCTTTCTTTTGATGTCCATTAGCATGGTAAATGGTTTTCCACCCCCTCACTTTCAATCTGGAGGTGTGTTTGGGTCTAAAATGAGTCTCTTGTAGGCAGCATGTCGATGGGTCTTGTTTTTTTTAATCCAATCTGATACCCTGTGTCTTTTGATTGGGGCATTTAGCCCATTTACATTCAGGGGAACTATTGAAAGATATGAATTTAGTGTCATTGTATTGCCTGTAAGGTGACTGTTACTGTATATTGTCTCTATTCCTTTCTGGTCTATGTTACTTTTAGGCTCTCTCTTTGCTTAGAGGACCCTTTCAATATTTCTTGTAGGGCTGGTTTGGTGTTTGCAAATTCTTTTAGCTTTTGTTTGTCCTGGAAGCTTTTAACCTCTCCTTCTATTTCAATGAGAGCCTAGCTGGATATTGTATTCCTGGCTGCATATTTTTCTCATTTAGTGCTCTGAATATATTATGCCAGTCCTTTCTGGCCTGCCAGGCCTCTGTGGATAGGTCTGCTGCCAATCTAATGTTTCTACCATTGTAGCTTACAGACCTCTTGTCCCAAGCTGCTTTCAGGATTTTGTCTTTGTCTCTGAGACTTGTAAGTTTTACTATTAGGTGTCGGGATGTTGACCTATTTTTATTGATTTTGAGGGGGGTTCTCTGTGCCTCCTGGATTTTGATGCCTGTTTCCTTCCCCAAATTAGGGAAGTTCTCTGCTATAATTTGTTCCAATATACCTTCTGCCCCTCTCTCTCTTTCTTCTTCTTCTGAGATCCCAATTATTCTATTATTGTTTCGTCTTACAGTATCACTATCTCTTGAATTCTGCTCTCGTGATCCAGTAGTTATTTATCTCTCTTTTTCTCAGCTTCTTTATTCTCCATCATTTGGTCTTCTATACCACTAATTCTCTTTTCTGCCTCATTTATCCTAGCAGTTAGAGCCTCCATTTTTTTTTTTTTTAAGATTTTATTTGACAGAGAGAGACACAGCGAGAGAGGGAACACAAGCAGGGGGAGTGGGAGAGGGAGAAGCAGGCTTCCCACGCAGCAGCGAGCCCGATGCGGGGCTCGATCCCAGGACACTGGGACCATGACCTGAGCCAAAGGCAGACGCTTAACGACTGTGCCACACAGGCGCCCTAGAGCCTCCATTTTTTATTGCACCTCATTAATAGCCTTTTTGATTTTGACTTGGTTAGATTTTAGTTGTTTTATTTCTCCAGAAAGGGTTCCTCTAGTACCTTCCATGGATTTTTCAAGCCCAGCTAGTATCTTTATAATCATCATTCTGAACTCTAGTTCCGACACCTTACTAATGTCCATATTGATTAGGTCCCTAGCAGTCGGTACTGCCTCTTGTTCTTTTTTTTTTAGGTGTTTTTCCATCTTGTCATTTTGTCCAGAGGAGAACAGATGAATGAGAGAACAAAATGCTAACAGGGTAACAACGACCCCAGAAAAATATACACTAAACAAATCAGAAGAGACCCAAAACCGGGAGGAAAAGAAAGAAAAAAAAGAAAAAGAATATGATCAAATATGATCAAGCTGGTGAATAGATCACACTAGATTTTAGGTGTAGTCTCAAAATTTTAAAGAAAGAAAAACTTGTATATGTACAAAAATAAGGGTAAATACGATGAAGGGATGGAATATGACTGCAAAGATGAAAATTATAAAAGACTTTATAAAAAAAATTGATAAGAAGTTGGTTGAAAAAAGAAAGAAAAATTTTTTAAAAAAGGGAGAGAATGTGATCAGGCAGGAGACTAGAACAAAGCCATACACTAGAGATTTAGGGTATATTTTGGTCTGTTAGAAGAAACTGTATCCCAAAATTTTAAAGAGAGAACTTATATATATACACACAAAATAAGGTTAACTACAATGAAGGGATAGAATATGACTCTAAAAATGAAAAATAAAAAAGATTTTTAAAAAAGGGATTGATAAGATGTTGGTTGAAAAAGGGAGAAAGAAAAATTCAAAAAAAAAAAAAAAGGAAAAAAAGAAAATTTTAAAAATTAACTTTGAAAGACTAAAGAATCATGGGAAAAAAGCCATGAATTCTATGTGCTGTATTCACCCAGTGTTGGAGTTCTGCCGTTCTCATTGATCGGTAAACTTGGTCTTGGCTGGCTGTTCTTGCTGATCTTCTGTGGGAGGGGCCTGTTGCAGTGATTCTCAAATGTCTTTGCCTGAGGCAGAATTGCCCCCCCCACCCCCACCAGGGGCCAGGGCTAAGTAATCTGCCCGGGTTTGCTCTCGGTAGCTTTTGTTCCCTGAAAGCTTTCCGTACAGCTTTGGAGGACGAGAAAGAAAATGGCGGCTTTCCAATCTCCGCCCTGGAGGAGCTGAGAACTCGGGGCCCCAATCCTCAGTGAGCCCCCAGAGAAAAGCAGTCAATCACTCCTGTCTCTCCAGTCTCCAGCCACACTCTGTGCTCACCCAGCCTGTGACTGAGTGTTTCTATCTCTGGCACACGACCCCATTTGGAGTCTCCAAACCCAGCAGATTCCTGCGGTGTGCTCCCACGCCACTCCTCCCGGGAGGAAGGGGAGTATCCCTGGATCTGCCACTTGTTGGGTCCCTGCTTCCAGAAAGTGGTCGCTTTTCTGTTCATAGACTTGCTGCTATTCTTTTCTTCAATCTCCTGTTGAGTTTGTAGGTGTTCAGAATGGTTTGATAACTATCTAGCCGAATTCCTGGGACCAGAAGAAATTTAGGTCTCCTACTCCTCTGCCATCTTGTTCCTCTGCCCGTAATTCTTGATTGACTTACCTTCTTCTCAAAAAATCCCTAAGTTTCTGAAGGGCAGGTATCAAAACTATTTTTACTCTATGTCCCCAGAATGTATCAGAGTGCCTGATGCCAAGACACAGCCTGCAGCACATATTGAATGATGTAGGCAGGGTAAGTATTAATAGTCCCATTTTACAGATGGGCAAACTGAGGTTAGTGATTTTTATATAAGGCCACATAAGTTAATATCCAAGTGTTTTCCTACTGTACTAGAATGCATTCCAATTAGAAAAGAACTATGATTTCAGGCACTTGAATATATCCTTCTGTTCCAAGCTGAAGTTTGTTCACAAATAGACCCAGACTTATAGGAACAGTGCATGGAAGCCAGCTATGTTAGTTTCCTTCACTTAATTTAGGGTCTAGCACATATTCCAAAATCCTAGACAGTAGCTAAAGTACCCACTGAGTTAAGGAAAGGGCAATTTCAGCCTCTTTAATGTTAAACCACAGGCAGGTTTCTTCCTTTATCTTTATTCTTCTACTTCTTAGCTAAGCAATTTTTGGCAAGTTTTTATGGAAGTGATTGGTAAGTACTAGATAATAACTTTTATGCAACTATAACATTTAATATAAACAGATTTTAACTTTCTCTGCATAGTTAAGAGCCCAGTGATCCAAACTATAGATTTATTTAAATGATATGCAAACGGTTCATTACCAGATGAACTAGAAAATATGATATTTTATAATATGTTATGCTATCCTAACAATAAACTCAAAAAAGACACCTAAAATGTTGTATGAAAACTGGAAAGAAAATTATAAATCTCAAGGTTCACACCACCTAAGAAGGAAGTTAGCAGATTTCCCAGAAAAGGTCCACCTCCTTCTCTTTCAGCTCCTCTGACTCAGAAAAACCTGACCACATGAGTATTAATGCAACCAGGTATTTAATAGCACTCCTTAGGGTCGGCTGAACTACTCTCTGACTCTTGCTATTCATCCATCCATTCCCTTAGAAGTGGATGCTTCACACAAACAGAATGAACCTTTGCAGGTAAGTCAGAACATTTCACTCCACTGCTCAAAGCTCTCTAGTGGCTCCCATGACCTGCATAGCCCTACATTATCTGTTATCTGGTCTTTAGTTATTCCCATCCTGTTCTCCTATCTATGCTCTCCTCAGCTCATTCCAACCCAGTCTCACTACTCTGCAGGGTCACTGCATTTGCCATTGCCTCTACTAGGAACACTCTTTTCCAGGTACATCATGTCTCACTCCCATGATTCAATTAGGCCTCTTATGAACAGTCATCTTAAAGAGGTCGACCCTGATCACAAATCTAAGACAGCAGCCTCCATCACTCTCTCCCTACTTGCTCTGCATGTTTTTCTTCACAGCAATCATCACCATCTGACATTACATTAAACACTTACCCATCCATCCATCTATTCATCCATCCATCCATCCATCCATCCATCCATCCATCCATTATTTGCTTGTTCAACAAACTTCTATTGTTTGTTTAACTATTAATTTGCTTGTTTGTTTATTGTCTATCTTCCCACTGGAACATAAGCTTCATGAGGGAATGTACTTTGGTTCTCCCTTTCACTGCTGAACACTGTACCTGGCACGTAAAAGACCCTCAATAAATACTGACCAAGAGAAAAAGAATTCATCCAACAACTATATATTCTATCTTAGGCCTTATGAATGTTATCCATACTGCCCCCGGACTCACAATATTGACAGTTTAATTGGAAAAGAAGCTGCTACTATTTTTAAACATTCTGGGGGAAAAATCACTTTGCTCCTATTGTCAAAGGCTCTCTTACCAACATCAGAGGAACTATATGTCTTAGGTTTTACTTGGTCTATCGTGTAGAAGGTTAAAAGAGCAAAATACCCTTTAGGAAGTTTATTTCAGCTTTTCGTTGATTCTTTTCCCTTTATGGTTTCAGCTCTCAGGCTATTAGGTAGGCAGAGACAACTAAGTCATCAGGTGGCTTCTCTTCCAGTTGAAATAAAAGAATTTGATTACCTTTAGCACCTAGTTTTAGAGTTATCTTAGCTGATTAATATTATCAACCAAATAACCAAGTATCTATAGAACACATACAGAAAGCATAAAATAATATAAACAACAAAGAGGACTCAAGGAATCTTCTATAATAAATATAATAAAAATGACACCTATTGAGTTCTAAGAGCTACAAAAATAAATGCATTTACTATATCACAATAATCTTAGGAGTTATAGAACAGGACACTGAGGCACAGAGGGATTAATAAGTTGCCCAATGTCACACAGTATTTATTATATTAAGTGGAGGGGCAGGAATGGCACCACTGTCTGGCTTCTGTTTGTTAAAGTTGATGTATTTGTAGCTCTTCTGTCAATCTTGGCTCCTTTACCAGTGGGCATGCTCCCACCTTAAGGTACAACTTTTTTTTTCCTGTTCTCTTTCATGAGTCTTGGGACTTTCCTGTCGTTCTCAGCTCTGCAAGTACATTGCTTGGCTGCTCTCATTAGGTGACTGCTTCTGGCTCCTAGACTCTACATGACATTGCCTTTCCCTCTGAAACACTGATAAAGAGAAGAATCCCTCTGTGAGTCTGTTCCAACCTGATTCCATCCCCACCTTGGATTACACTTGAAAGTAAGACCTTTATAGCTGTTAGTCTCTCTGTTACAACAACCAGATTTTCCGATGTTTGTGAGAATTGGCAGGGGATGCAAGTGTGGGGCCTTCTAAAGCATGCCTTCCCCTCACCCCTAACCTGTGCCCTAGTTCTATTCTGCTGCTTTAGGATATGGATCAACCCATAGCTCCCCACTGGCTGTTCAACACATTACACTGAGAAAACTCTTTATATCCACTGTTTTTGGTGGAGGATATGGAATGGCTGGCCACCTTGGTTGCTTTGACAAAAATTGTTTACTGTGGTCACTAGGCACATTTTAAAGGTCAACCTAACAAGCAATTAAACTATTATTCTTGGTAGTGCTTCTTCTCCCTCCCTGTTTGAGGGGAAGACCAGAAAAGAGAATTCTACATCTTCCCCACATTCTAAGAGGATCATCTTGTCATTAGTTGGGGAAATGAAACTTGCTGATTTTTGAAGTGCACAGATCAGTCACCAAAGCAAACATGTAAAGTTCTCCCTCCTTCTTTCTCTTATACACAAGGTGGATAAAAAACACATTTGAGAATTTAAAAAAATGCATGGAAACAAGTGAAAATGAAAACACAACAGTCCAAAACCTTTGGGCTGCAGCAAAAGCGGTTCTAAGAGGGAAGTTTATAGCAATATAGGTCTACCTCAGGAAGCAAGAAAAGTCTCAAATACACAACTTAACCTTACACCTAAAGGATTGAGAAAAAGAACAACAAACTAAGTCTAAAGCCAACAGAAGAAGGGAAACAATAAAGATTAGAACAGAAATAAATGATATGGAAACTAAAAAAACAATAGAACAGATCAATGAAACCAGGAGCTGTTTCTTTGAAAAAATTAATAAAATTGATAAATCTCTAGCCAGATTTATGAAAAAGAAAAGAGAAAGGACCCTAATAAATAAAATTACAAATGAGAGATGAAAAATAACTGACAGCACAGAAACACAAACAATTGTAAGAGAATATTATGAAAAATTATATGCTAACAAGTTGGATAACCTAGAAGAAATGGATAAATTCCTAGAAACATATAAATTACTAAAAACAGATACCAAACAGGAAGAAATAGAAAATTTGAAGAGATCAATAACCAGCAAAGAAATGAAATCAGTTAATCAAAAAACTCCCAACAAACAAAAATCCAGGACCAGACAGATTCACAGGCGAATTCTACCAAACATTTAAAGAAGAATTAATACTTATTCTTCTCAAACTATTCCAAAAAAATAGAAAAGGAAGGGAAACATCCAAACTCATTCTAGGAGTTATCCTGATATCAAAACCAGATAAAGACACCACAAAAAAAGAGAACTAGAGATTAATATCTCTGATGAACATAGGTGCAAAATCCTTAACAAAATACTAGCAAACCAAATCCAACAATACACTAAAAATATCATTCACCATGATCAAGTATGATTTATTCCTGGGTTGCAAGGGTGGTTCAATATTCACAAATCAATCAAAGTGATACATCACATTAATAAAAGAAAGGATAAGAACCATATGATCATTTCAATTAGATACAGAAAAAGCATTTGACAAAATACAACATCAATTCATGATAAAAACCCTCAACAAAGTAGGTTTAGAGAAAACATCCCTCAACAAAATAAAGGCCATATTATGAAAAACCCACAGCTAATATCATCATAAATGGGAAAAAAACTGAGAGGTTTTCCTATATGGTGAGGAAGAAGACAGGGATGTCCACTCTCACCACTTTTATTCAACATAGTACTGCAAGTCCTAGCCACAGCAATGAGACAACAGAAAAACATAAAAGGTATCAAAATTGGCAAGGAAGAAGTAAAACCTTCACTAACTACAGATTACATGATACTCTATATAGAAAACCCAAAAGACTTTACCAAAGAACTTCTACAGCTGATACATGAATTCAGTAAAGTTGCAGGATACAAAATCAATGTACAGAAATCTGTTGCATTTCTATACACCAATAATGAAGCAGCAGAAAGAGAAATTAAGAAAACAATCACATTTACAAATGCACCAAAAATAATGAGATACCTGGGGATAAACCTAACCAAAAAGGTGAAAGACCTGTACACTGAAAACTATAAAACACCAATAAAAGAAGTCGAAGATGACACAAAGAAATGGAAAGACATTCCATGCTCCTGGCTTGGAAGAAAAAATATTGTTAAAATGTCTATACTACCCAAAGCAATCTACACATTTAATGCAATCCCTATCAAAATACCAATAGCATCTTTCACAGAACTAGAACACACAGTCCTAAAATTTATATTGAACCACAAAAGACCCCAAATGCCAAAGCAATCTCAAAAAAGAGCAAAGCTGGAGGCATCACAATTCCAGACTTCGAGTTATATTACCAAGTTGTAGTCATCAAGACAGTATGGTACTGGCACAAAAATAGACACACAGATCAATAGAACAAAATAGAAAACCCAGAAATGAACCCACAACTATATGGTCAATTAATCCTTGACAAAGCAGGAAAGAATATCCAATAGGAAAGAGACTGTCTCTTCAACAAATGCTGTTGAGAAAACTGGACAGCAATGTGCAAAAGAATGATACTCGACCACTTTCTTACATCATACACAAAAATAAATTCAAAATGGATTAAAGACCTAAATGTGAGACCTAAAACCATGAAAATCCTAGAAAAGTACACAGGCAGTACCCTCTCTGACATTAGCCGTAGGAACTTCTTTCTAGGTATGTCTCCTGAGGCAAGGGAAACAAAAGCAAAAATAAACTATTGAGACTACAACAAAATAAAAAGCTTCTGCACAGCAAAGGAAACAATCCGCAAAACTGAAAGGCAACCTGCAGAATGGGAGAAGATATTTGCAAATGACATATCTGATAAAAAGTTTTTATCCAAAATATATAAAGAACTTTAAAAAATCAACATTCAAAAAATGAATAATCCAATTAAAAAATGGGCAGAAGACATGAATAGACAGCTTCCCAAGGAAGACATACAGATAACCAACAGACACATGAAAAGATGCTCAACATCGCTTATCATCAGGGAAATCAAAACTACAGTGAGATATCACTTCACACTTGTCAGAATGGCTAAAATCAACAACACAAGAAACAACAGGTATTGGCGAGGATGTGGAGAAAGGGGAACCCTCCTACACTGTTGGTGGGAATGCAAGCTGGTGCACCCACTCTGGAAAACAGTATGGAGGTTCCTCAAAAAGTTCAAAGTTCAAAATAGAACTACCCTAAAATCCAGCAATCACATTACTAGGTATTTATTCTAAGAATATAAAAATATTAATTCAAGGGGATACATGCACCCCAATGTTTATAGCAGCATGATCTACAATCGCCAAATTATGGAAACAGCTGATGTGTCCACTGACTGATAAAAGAAGTGAGATTTTATATATAATGGAATATTACTCAGCCATAAAAAAGAATGAAATCTTGCCATTTGCAACAACATGGATGGAGCTAGAGAGTATTATGGTAAGCAAAATAAGTCAGAGAAAGACAGATACCATTTGATTTCATTCATATGTGGAATTTAAGAAACAAAATAAATGAGCAAAAGAAAAAGGAAAAAGAGAGTGAAGCAAACCAAGAAACAGACTCTTGTCTATAGAGAACAATCTGATGGTTACCAAGGAGGAGGTGAGTGGGGGGGATGGGTGAACAGGTGATGGGGACTAAGGAGGGCATTCATCATGATGAGCACTGGGTGTTGTATGAAAGTGTTGAATCACTATATAGTACACCTGAAACTAATATTATACTGCATGTTAACTAACTGGAATTTAAATAAAAATTTTTAAAAAATAAAAAATAAAAACAAATTTTTTAGGGGCACCTGTGTGGCTCAGTTGGTTAAGGGTCTGCCTTTGGCTCAGGTCATGATCCCAGAGTCCTGGGATTGAGCCCCGCATCTGGCTCCCTGCTCGGCAGGGAGTCTGCTTCTCCCTCTCCCTCTGCCCCTCCCCTCCGCTTGTGCGCAAGCACACTCTCTCTCTAATAAATAAATAAAATCTTAAAAAAAACACAAATTTTTAAAAACCACATTTGAGCAACAATTAAATACACTAGAAGTGAAAAATTGCAGATAGAGTTTGGAAATATTCACAGAGAATAAAAATTACAGTGGACTACAAAATACAAGAAAGGAAATCAATATAGTGATAAACATTGATTATAGTTGGAAGAAACTCGTATTTATAGTTCTTTACAAAAAATAAAACATGTTCCCAAAGATGAAATTCTTCCAATATATATCAAAAACATGATTCAAGTGGTTATTTATTTTGCAATCGAATTATGCTATCAAGAAACTGATAGTTTTCGTGTTTCAAGGCTGTGACTGGTTCTGTGCATCTGAATCTATTATAGAATCTCCTGGCAGAAAGAAATCGCTAGAGGTTGTCTAATCCAGGCCCTCTGATTCTGGCATGAGGAATTTTTATTGGACCACCCGTCCAATAGATTAGATTACTGATTGCTTATCCTATTTTAAAGTCCTCCAGGGATGTAGAATTGTCAACATTTTTTTAAATGGCCTGTTCAAATACTCATTATCACTTTGGTTCCTGGATAATTCTATGGAGCAACATTGAAGAGAAAGACAAGAAGATTCAGGGATTACTGAAATCAGTAACAATGACACAACAGGGTGGGGGTGTCGTGGGATAGAAGAAAATGACAGGAATGACAAGGCTATAAAAGGTTGGAAAATTTAGAGAATAAGTTAGTCTGAGAGTTCATTATCTGAAAAAGGAATAAAATATATGCCTTACCAGGGATAGGGAAAAGGAACCTGTGGAAGTAAATTTATTCTATAAGGACTCAGAACAGGGATCCTTCTATATTTGACTTAGCTGATAATGGTGCTAAGCAATCAAACAGAAGTGGGTGGAAGGAGGCTGTGTTTAAGTCATCTACTGTTGTATAACCACTCCAGAACTTAGTGGCTTAAAACAATAACCTTTTTATTATTAGTCCATGTATTTGTAAGCCAGGAATTTAGGCAGGGCTCAGCTGAGTGATTCTTCTATGTGGTATTGACAGAGGTCACCAGGTAGTCTTCATTCAGTTGGCAGATGTAGTGGTCTGGAGGATCCAAGAAGGATTAATTCACAAGTTAGCCCCTAGGCCGGGATGGTCCAAGGATGAGGCTCTGCCGGGTTTGTCAGTCAGGCACCTATATGTTGGCTCTCCAAAATGGTGGTCTCAGGGCTGGTAAGCATCTTACATAACAGCTCAGGGTTCTTATACTGTTTGAAGGGGTTCAGAAGGAAACTTCAAGGCATGATTGAGCTGTAGAAACTCCAGAATGTTATTTCTTCTATATTCTATTAGAGAAAAATGCCTCGATGGCCAGCCCACATTCAAGGGGAGAAGAATTAGACTCTCCCTCTCAACGGGAGGAGTGGTAAAGAATGTATGGCCTTCTTTAATTCACCATAGTCTTTAAAAATTTTTCTAGAAAAGTTTTTTGTGAAATAATTTGGTAAAAGCAATGATATGTAAATATCCAGTTATGACTTTAGGACTTAGATTTCAATAACACCTGCTATGGCTATGTTGGTATCCAAGGAGAATTGCAAATAAGCTAACGGACTTGTGTAAGAAATGTCTGTTCACCTGTGATCCCGCGGGCTCACCCAGGGTGAGAGAATAGAATGAGTGAGGGTGAATGGGAATAATACACTCTAGTCCTTTAGCTGCTATTGAACAATTACTGAGTGCCTCTTCATGCTAGTCCATCATATATACTGAAGATCTCTAAAAAGCAAAATGGTCCTTGTCCCTAGTAGTCCTCACCCTCTGTGGTATTAGAACACGGTTGAAAATCATACAGAGGAACTTACGATATTTTAGAAATTGAGAAGCCTTACTGATTTGGGGTATGATTAATCCTGAGTTTGGGTTTAGAGAAAACTTCACATAGAGACAACACCTACACAAGGTCTTCATGGAGGAAGAGAAGGTTGTCACATGAACCAGAAAAAGCAAACAGAACACGCAAAGGCAGTGGAGGCTGAAGAGCCAGGACGTGTGTGTCCACGTGTCTCTGTGTGTGCGTGCATGTGTGTCTGTGCGTACTGCAAGTAGTTTCACGTGTTGAGAAAGGAGTGGGAAAGGAGAGGAAGGCAGAGGGTTTATATTTTAAGAATAATCTTGCATTTCATGTGCTTGATTTGAAAAATTAGGGAAAGTCATTGTAGGGTTTTTAAGCAGAGGTCTACCATGATCGGGTTTTATGTTTTAGGAAGACTTCTCTGGGCCATGGTAAAGAAGTTGGGAGTCTGACCTGACCAGGCCACCTCTCATTCGAAGTAAAAAGGAAGTGAAAGGCAGTTTAGCAATTATTCAGAAATCCCTTCTTACAACTAACTAAAATTCTCCTTGCTTGTGACCAACTTTTCTTGCTGGATTCTTGGAATACTTGCTCTTGATGCATCAAATTGTACTTCTGGTTTCTCTTTACCTCCCCAGATTGAGAAGCCTTTCCATCCCAATTGGCTAAGAATGTACTTTGCAGTCTTATCTTCTCTTCCAAGAAATATATATCTGATGGGAGATGCTCTCCTCACAGCTTTAAGACCCCCCTACCCAGCGAGCTTTGGAAGATCAACACAGAAAGAAATGCTTTGGCTCCGGCACAGAGCAAGTTCAAATGCTTGTTTGTTTTTTTATTATAGAATTTATTTCAGTTTGACATGCTTTATGTTGTTGTTTCCTTCTACCATGTTATAAATCCTTCTTGGGCTGGAAACCACTTCCAAACCCTTCAGTAGCTAAGCTGCTCAGCCGTAAGCCTATGAAATCAGGCCATCATGGGCTAGTTTCATATCTGAGGGAAGTTCTTTATATTAAAGATTACTTTCTAGGATTAGAGAGGACTGTGTCCATACAACATATATTCTTAAATGTACATATAAAAATGCTTTTATTCATAAATGTGGTTTTAAGTGAAATAACTATAAATTCCATAGGCATGTAGAATATCCTCAATCTCTTTTTTTTTTTTTTTTTTAAAAAACAGTTCTAAGAAAAGATAAAGATGAAGCCTATATTCAGGCAGCATCAAATAATACTTTTGAAAGCATTAAATATCTCACTTATGAACAAGTTCTTATTTCTAATGTTATGTCATCATCATAAAAATATTTATTCTTCAAATTAGCCATTTCAGGAAAAATAAGAACAATATATTTAGTGTAGACAGATATTAATCCTCTGTAATACACAGTCCACCTCAGGAGATGGGAGAACGGCAGTCAGGTGGCTGCCCGGCCCAGCTCCTGCACAGATTACCTAAGCCACAGGGAGGAAGCGTGGGTGTCTGATGAACTAGAATGGATTTATCATGCTGGACATTTTTCTGTCTGAAATATCCTTGTAGCTGACCCCCTTCAAGGCACCTTTTATTATACGGGAAAAAATTGCATTTGCCTTCAAGTACAATGGAGGATGCTTGGTAGAAAATTAATTTTATTTTTAATTAGGAGCTGTTCACATCATCTGGTTCATATCTCACCCTGTCAGCACACCACGGTCTGCATTCTTCATGAGCAGGAAAGTAACCAGAAGAGTTACTTTCTAGCAAAGACATATTTTACATAATGCCTATTGTGTTATGCGTGTGCAACACATTTCCTGAATATCTTATCCTTATATTTCATTCAAAAGAGTCCAAGGAGAACTAGAATAATATTTTGACATTTAAGCAAAAAAATAAGAAATAGAAAATAAAAGGAATTTCAACTCATTAGAACAGTGGATATCAATTTCTGGCTGAACGTTAGAATCACCTGGAGAGCTTTTAAAAAAAAATATCATTGCCCATATTGCACCCATTGGTATTTTTCTAAGAGTATCCCAGGAGATTCTAGTGTGCAGCAAGATTTGACAGATCACAGCACCAGAAGGTTCTTTATAGATATAGAAGTTATAGAGAGAAAGGTTTGAATAATAATACTTGAGAAATATTTTCGTCATGGCTTCTTTTATTTGAGGCTCTCAAATAACATGTACAATACTATGTAAAATAGTTCTCCCCAAATCAACTTAAACTGAACAACTATTAGGAGCCCACTGTAAGCGTGACCCTTTACCAGATATTTTAAGTTTATGTGAAATGGAGAAAAACTTATCTCAAGCACAGTAGGATTTACCAGAAAGCTGATGAGTTAAATTTCACAGCCTTCATTTGCACAGACCCCTTCCAAAGCCATGAAAGGGCTCTAGCAATGTGTTAACATGTTCATATATTTTTATAAAATGTGCAAAAATCAAAAATCATAGATTTTTACCACTACAATCTTGTTCTCCTCTAATTTCCCATCATATTTCTCCCTGCACCTGGTGGTGTCCGTGGTGGGAGACAACTTGCAGAAAAGGGAAGTTGAGTTGAGGATACATTTAATTTGGTTTAGTATAATATAGTTCTACGGTTTACTGTCATATCTGTGTATACTTAAGTTATTGCTAGCTGTCCTGATACAGTAATGACTTGCAGAAATATTCCTATTGCCTATGCACTGATTCACCCAGACTAGTGATAAAAAATTTCAGGGCTGACAAAAAACTCATCATGACATTGATGAAAAACTGGCTAATGAATGTTGTCAATTCCAAGAGAATTTGTGATTAGTCACTGCCCATGAAAAACTTGAAATGACCCGAAGTCTTACAGCTCATCTCTGAAAGAAACTTAATAGAAGCTTTCACAAATTCAACAACAATTCTAGTAATGTATCTGACATTACCAATAACAAACTTTTAAGACGAGAAAAGCTTTAGGAACCTTTTAATAATGAACACCAGAGGAAAGATGGGATTAATTTTTATTTTTCCCATAGGAAATATTTTACAAAATTGTTGTTAGATTAAAAGCTAAAGAATACAGCCCCAAAAATGTATGGGGGAAAAGCATTATAGGTATATGTCAGGAAGTTAGAGATTTTTTTTTAGTGAAATTTATTATTTATTTTGTTGGGTCTTAGGAAGTTTGTGGACTTTGGCAAATTTTTTTTAATTTTAATCTGTGATTTATTTTCTCATTCTTAATAAATATTCATTTTCCTATGTATTTTTATATCTGTAGTTATGAATTCTTTTTCTTAAAGAAAGCCCCTCAAAACTTCAGTCCCCACCTGGACACACCCTTGCCTCAGGAAACTCTCAAGTGTTCCCATTTTGCCATATTTGCTTCCTCTCTCAATTTCTCCATCTCTACATACTTATTTTGATAGAACCATTACAGAATTACAGACATCACATCACTCACTTCAAAATGCAGCTCCTGAAATAAGGACACACTCTTACATAACTATGACACCATTATCACACCTTACCCAAGTAAGTGTAACTCCCTAATATGATCCACATGATCCATATTCAAATTTCCCCAATTGTCTCTAGCATAACTTTTGGTTTTGCAAATCAAGATCTAATCAAGTTTCATATGCCGCATCTAATTGATACGTCTCTTTCTTCTCTTTGTTCCTTCCATGATACTGACTGTTTAAGAGACCAGGCTCAATATCTTACAGTATATCCCACATGCTGAATTTATCTGATCGTTTCTTAACACTAATTAATTTGTTCTGTTGTCCCTTGACTTTTCTGTAACCAGGAGGTTAGATCTATACACTTGATTGGATGCAAGAATACTTCATAGGTGATTCTAAGTACTGAGTTTGGAATGTAATCTCATAAAATGCAACTTTACCATGTTATTATACTAGTGCATCTTCAACAGAACTCTGAAATTTCTACCCAGGGATTTCTATCTTAAAATACTAAGGTTGGAGTGACTAAATAACTTGCCTAAGGTCACACAACAATGAAATCATTTAGATCACAAAGAATTGGAATACCATGACTCAAGGCTTGTTTTAATGAGTCTTAGTTAAAATGGGTACTTTCCTGAAGTTTGAAAGAGAACATATTGGAAGAAGCAGATCAATATTCCTTTATTAAGACATAATTCAGATGGAAAATACAACTGAATTAAAAAAAATACATCCATAAATAATGTATTTATACAATAAGGGTATCACACTACTATAGGGTGATGGTGTGTCCAAGTACTATCTAGATCAGTTGAATTCAGTGGAGACAGGACCCTGAGAGTTGTCCATGACAGCACCCTCTCTCTTACGCCCATGTGTGTGAACCAGACTTGTGCCATCTTGAACACACCTGCCATGGTGACCATTCTGTGACCTGAAGCTTTCTTGAGCCCAGCCCCCCACCTCCTACATTCTTTTTGTTTAACCACACCCTTATATACACCCCTAGGGCATAACAGACTTGATCTGCTCTGGAGATATGACTGAGTCTCAAATACTTCCTCCTGGGTAGCCTCTAGGGCAAAAAGGCAGGTCATATGGGAGGTGGGATTGCAGAGATCTCCTCATCTTATGGCCACCCAAGACACACTTCTCTCCATAAGCCCCCTTAATAAGCCATTTCTTGTCAAGCTGGACTTGGCCTTTTTCTTCTGTTTTACAGCTTCTTTGATCTTTGTGGGTCACTTTGCATATAACTTTCATTCATGGAACACCATGTCTAAACCTGGCTCCATGTCTAAACCTCCAAAAACAGATATGAAGTCAGTCCTCTTTTCTCCACAGCTCCTGTCACCACCCTCATCCAAACACACATCCTCTTACTGGGATAATCATGGTGTCTCTTACAGGTGTCCCTTCTTCTCCTTCTATTCTTGGTTCCCTTCCACGGTTTTCCACAAGACTACAAAAGCAATCTTTTTTTAAATAGCAGATATAAACATGTTACCTTTATCCTTAGCCCCATACACAGCTTTCAATTCCCTGACTGCCTCTCACTCTCCTCACCGTAAAGTTCACAAGCGTTAATATGGCTAACAAAACTCAGCATGGTCTGCCCTGTGTCTGCTTCTCTCAACCAATTTTATGCCCTTTTATTGTATCAACTTTTGCTCAAATGACTGACCTCTGAGAAAAAAGCCTCACGCTCTATGTTGACTTTGGACAACTGTTCAATTTGTCCTCTCTGCCTGGGATGCATTCCTTCAGGTCCTCCACACAGCTCCACCTACCCGGCAACTTCCTAGGCCTCTTCAGTTCTCCAGTCAAGGGTCTCTTCCTCAGGGAGGAAATCTTTCCTGACTTTGCAGACCCTTCTGGGGACTGCTGTAGTCCCTTGTCATCATATTGGGTGCTTTACTTCCACAGGCCTTACCACTGTCGATAATGTACATTTAGCTTTGTTATTACCTTCACCAGACTGAAAGCTCCATGAAAATTGAGACTATGTGATTCCAGTCACCAACTTAACCCCAAGAAGGGGCTAATAAGTTGCTGTTGAATGGATGCTGTTCTTGGCAGACCAATGGAGCTTTCAGCCCTAAATGCTCAAGGTTGGCCATAGAAAAACAAAACAGGGGAAGGATGCAGAAGCCATAGCTTAGAAGACTGGGCCACAGCCTGGTGGGACACAGCCATCATGAAGGCCTCCCTTGGGCAGGACACATGCAACATGAGCAAGGGGCCTAGAACTAAGAAAATACCATAAAACCCTCAAAATCCTGAAAATATTAAAGCCCTTCAATAAGGATTCCAAAACTTCACCATATCTTGATGGGTGAAGATAAAACAAGCAATTAGCAGTGATAGCACCCTTCTCCATCTCGAACCCCTCTGCCTACACACCTTTCCTCTGATCCCAGAGGACAAGGTACCCTCAACTCCTTGTTCGGGCCAACCTCTCATCCTGTGCCCCTAATCTACTATTCTCTCCCATGTCCCTCAATTTCTCCTCAAACTTCTCTCCTTTTCCTGTGTCTTTAACCTCCTCTTCTCCCTTTAGTTTCCCTCCCCTCTGAGCACACTCAAGTCTCTGTCTTTTGAAATACAAAATTCACCCCGACCCTACCTCCTCCTCCAGCCATGACCCCCTCTGGTGAGAAAGGAGTTGATACTCACCGTCTCCACTTCCTCCTTTCCCTTCTTTCAATTGTTCTGGATTCTGTCCCTGCTGTTTCATTAGAAATGCTTCCATCAAGTTCACCAGTGAGCTCCATATCTTAAAAAACTTTAAGGGGCACTTTTTACCATGCTACTAAGCTGCTCTGCTGCACCTGGCAATGGAGCAGCTCTGGACTGTTGGAAGTACTTGTACCACAGTGTCTCAGTCTCCGAGAATGTGTCATTCTCAGATCGGCTTCATGGCACTCCCTGGGGTTCAAGGAGTGACCTTCACTCTCTCCAACAACCACCACAGATGTGCTAATAACTTGCACACTGATACCTCTCCAGAAGGTTTGACTGCTAGCTCCCCTCTTAAAGGTCTCGGAGGCATTTCGAGATTAACATGCCCCAAACTGAACTCACCTTCTGCCCCCACATCCTAATTCTCTTTTGATTTCCCTCACCTCAGGTCCTTGTTACCACACCACAAACCTGAGATTAAAATACCTACTGAATAGTATTGTTCACTCAAAACCTAACTGGAGGAGGGGAGTGATCCAGGGTGCAAAACAGAATGCAAATATGGAAAGCCCTAGGATTTGCTGAGGCTCTGGATGGGTAGCATTCATGGATGATCTCATTGAACCCTCAAAGCTCTACAAAGGTATAATTATCCTCTATTTTCCATATGAGGAAGCCACTGCTCAGAGAAGTTAAGGTGCAGGCCAAGGTCACCAGCCAGAAAGTGACAGAGCAGAATTTAAATACAGCCCTGTCTCCTTAAACGCCCTTGAGCATTCCACTTATGCTACTGGCACCTAATTATAAACTGCAACCTTGTGCCCTGCTGTCTGCATGGTGCCCACTGCCCTCTCCTTCACTATGCTTCCCACATAGTCCCAAGGTGCCCATCTCTTTGTGAGTTTGGGAGAGATGCAGCATTTTCATCTTATTTGGTTTCAAGGATCAGTGTGTGGTCTGTAAAACAGAAAGTTTCTCTCAAAAGGGAAAGATTGGAAGGCTTCCTGACCTGTCCCGGGTAGCTAAGGGGAAGATTTCAATGGTCTGAATCACATCAACAAATAGTGCCAGAGACAGCATGTACTCCAGCTTCCTTCCAGGCAATGCCAAGTTCATTCTGCACATGGGGGTAAGCTAGACAGAGGGCAAGAGACAGATGATAGGATTGAGAGAGGAGAAAGAGAACACATAAAGCTTCCATTTTAAGAATTCCACCCAGGACCTTCCGCCTTGTTAAAATTAGTATTAACGATTTCTAATTTGAAAATTATCAAGCTGAGAAGCCAGGGTGGAGAGAAAAGCTGTATTGCATGCTTACTTCAAGAGCCTTTGCATGCTCAAGAGAGAATTCTGTTTTGTTTTATGTGCCCTTAGGTTTATTACTTGTTCAATGCAATCAAAATCCACACATGAACACTTTTTTAGTGACATCCCTATTTTTTCTCACTTTCAACATGAATTTAAGACTTTCTTAGGTGAGATATGTCTTAGCATTACCCAGCTTCCAAATAGGATTGTTTCAGAGAGGAAAGTTTCCTAAATATTTAGACTGTTTCTCTGGCCTGGGCCCTGCCCCATGGGTCTGACATCAACTGAAGAACAGAGACAAAAATAAGGAAACAAAGATAAGTAAATGAAGGTTATAAACACTTTGAAAGAAAAAAAATACATAGAAATGGTCTCTCCAGAAAAGGCAAGGTTTATCTGAATATGGGTTATTTGACTTCATGGAAAATGAACAGATGATATTTAACATCAGGCTGAAACTCTCAGCTTGCTGTGCCCTAAATGTCACCTTCAACTCCTGCTAATTTTGAGAATGCAAACCCACCCCTCCTCAACTCTGGGCCTTGAGCTCTTAATAATCTTCTCCTTTCTCATATCCTCAACCTCTCTTCTCTGCTGGGGCCTTCTCGACAGCACTTAATCTTACGTGATTCTCTCTCCTCTGAAAAATAAACAAACAAACAAGCACAACCCATATCAATCTTGAATTATCTCCCCCTTTCCTCTTCAACCAAACATCCAACTGTGTTCACCGTGTCTCCTTTCTCACCTCCCATTCGCGTCTCAACCCACTGAAATCTGGCTAATCAAATGGCTCCCTTCAAGGTCATCGAACACCTCCTTCCTCCCATGTTGCCAGATCCTTAGGACATTGCCAACTGGGACACTTTTGATCCTATCGCTTGCAGTATTAGACTTTCTGGGTCATTCCTATCTTTTGAAACTCTCCTTTCTCTGCTTCTGTAATACCATGCTTTCCTCCCTCCTCCTCCCCAACCTGTGTCCACGGCTCATTCTCAGTCACCCTTGTCAGGCTATATTCCTCTGCCTGGATTTAAACACCATCTACTAGATTCTCTCCCAGGCTCCCTGCTCTCTTCACACTACACAATTTACCTGATGGGACCTTCCACTGCCATGGCTTCAGGCACTAGATAAATGCTGATGTCTCCCCAATCTGCATATTTGCATCTTGAACTGTGAGTCAGGGGAAGACCTGGGGTTGAATCCTGGATGTGCCATTTATCAGCTGTCTGACTTAAGCATGTCACAAACTCTTAGTGCTCCTATCATCTAGTCTTAAGATTAGACATAAGAAAACCTCACTTGTAAGGGGGTTGTAAGATCTATGTGCATCAGTATATCCAGCCCTTTCTCGGTCATCTCATCCATAAAGAGAGGAGGTCTGACCAAATTATCTGCCTGGACCTTCCTCCACTTTAAGTGCAGTAACTCAATGGTAAAAGTCAAATAAAAAAAAAAAAAATACTTGTGATGCTGCCCTCCTTATTATTCAAGGGATCATTGGCTAGTGTCTACTCACATAGAGGCACCAGCCATGTCAAATTTCTAAATAAGTCTTATATAAATCCACTCCAGAGGAGGAAAGGATTTCCCATCTTACTGTAAAACAGATCCATGAATCATGCTTGTACCACAATGCTAGGTAAGATGAAAACTACTGCAAATGCCAGTCCCTCTCAAGGTGTTTCTAGAATAGAAAGGGCCGGCGTTTTCTTTCAAACATGGTGAAATAAAGTACGTGCCTTAGAAAGAGATGATGTTGGAGAAAAGGCAAGAATAAGAGCTATTAGCTATAACTCTTGGGTCCACCTTAGCCATATATTAGGCAGAAATATTCTGATCTCAAAATCACCCAAAGAATACCACATGGCAGAGTGTCATTCCGCACTGTCCAGAAGGCATTTGGTCATTCATTCAGAAGCTTGCAGAAATTATTTGTTGAGTGACCGCTAGGTTCCAAGCACTATGCTAATAAATGTTTGGGATAAAGGGGTAAGCAAGACAGATATGATCCCCATTTCTCCAGGAGCTTCATTCTGATGCGGAGAGAAACAAAATGTACAGGTAAGACCTGACTGCTAGGAAGGAGCTAGCCATGCCCACAACCAGGGAAGGCACATCCCAGACAGACAGCCAAAGCCAGAGAAGGTGAGGATCGAGAAAAAGGCGGTGTGCCTGCAGTAGACTGAAGGAAAAGGAGAGGGAGGAAATAGCAGAAGATTAAAAAAAAAAAGGCAGGCAGGGGCCAGATCATAAAGTTCTTAGGACTTTATTAAGCATGTACTACTATGCAGCGTACTTTTCAAGGAGCAGAAAATTTTCTATTGCTTCTATCACTTTCCACAGTATTTTTCAAACAGTGGGTCAACAAATCAGTTTACTGGACTGTGATCAACATTATTTAATGACATGATAGAATAACGTAGAATATAAAACATCAGAGTGCATTACACAGAGTAAGGACGGATCAGTACTGTTTGTGCAAACTTCATTTCACTTATGGGTGCACGCATGTGTATATACGCACTAGTTCGGTGTTTCTCCCCCTCCGCACTACTGACAGTCTGGGCCTGATAAGTCTTTGTTGTGAGGGATGGTCCTGTGCTTTATGAGATATTCAGCAGCAGCATCCCTGGCCTCTACCAGCTGCTCCTATGACCCCCACACCCACCTGGGACAACCCCAAATGTCTGCAGACATTGCCAAATATCTCCCGGTGAGCAAAATCTCCCCCAGTGGAGAACTACTGTACTAGCTGTAAAACGTTTCTGACAATGGATCATGGTCTCTAAATTCTCAAAGCAAACTACAGGATGAGTCTGTATATTCTATATTCATGCTCCTTCTCCACTCTGACACCTCCCTGGGTACCCCTGGATTTTCTCCCTTCTAGAATGAAAGCTTCTTCCGCGTCCCACACTTCCTCTCCTTCATCTCATCCACCATGTCCTTCTGCTCCCACTTCATATTCTCTACCTCTTATTTCTTCTCGCTTATCTCTTCTCCCCCCAGAAGCAAGACCAAACTCACTCTCTAGATAACATGTCGGAGATGTGCGGATCATTATCTTTGGAGACGGGGCCACTGGGAGAGGCGGCGGCACCTTGGTGAGGCAGCCCACACCTGCGAACACACGGCGCTCACTGAATGAATGCCACACAGGTGTGTGTTTCTGTGTCCAGGACCTCTCTCACTCTCTCTCTTTTATTTTTCTCCTGGTCTGTCTTTATGTATTCTGTATGTATATTCAGAAACTACAGGCTGTGGAAAGAAACTTCATCCTCTGGCAAGGGTTTGGAGGGGAAGGAGTGGGTGTAGTCATCCAGGACACATTTCAAAATATATGCTAGACAAAAGAACCCGAGAGGCACAGGCAGCAGTGGGGGGGGGGGGGGCAGGGAGTGACCAAACAGGTCTTTTCAATCCCTAATTTCTGTGCTTCCCCTGCTCTGCAAAGCCTCTCTGCTCCCCGCTGTGTGCATCTGCTGTTGTCGCACTCTCAGCCCCCTCCACCTGCAGAGGACATCTCCAGTACTGACACCCGCTCCCACTGCCCCGCAAGGCGGCCACGTTCCCCCGCTGTGTGCATCCACCAAGCTTTTCTCTCTCCTCGCCTGCCGTTCCTGGGCTCACCATCGCTCTCTCTGTGATTCCTCAGCTTGGCCCCCTTTATGTACCCTGGATCCTTTCCGTTTTCCTGTCTCAGTGTCTGACCTCACACTCAGCTTTCCAGTTCTTCCTTCCAGCCCCACAGTCTCTGGTCAGGATTTTCTCCTTCCTTCTCCCTGGAATGAAGCTTTCTCCTCCCTTCTCTTTCTTCCCCATAAACATGCATTAACACATGCATCTGCTGACACAGACTTCCTCACCCTAAATATTCTATAAACCTACTAGTGGCACACAGACCCCAATGAATAGCTATTCTTCTTCCAAGAGCTTTTGAAAAATGCAACTCTGTTCAAACTTGCTTGTTCTCCATGTGCTTGCTGGTTCTCTAGCAGAGCATAGATATCTAGAGAGGATGCAAGCCGTACCTCTGTCGTCCTGGATGCTCGAGGTGGCCAATCAAATCTTTTTTCAAAGGAAGTATCACTAGCAATTCGGGTGGCACAGGCATCTGAGACTCTCTAGCTGAACTCCTGAACGTTTGTACATGCCCAGTTTTCCTTCTCTTTCTCCCACCTACTCTGCCCAAAGTACCATTAGGCAGACTTCATTGTGTTTCCCTTGCTCGTCTGTCAGTGGGAGAATGGGAAGTCTTTCAAACGGACCATACGTGCAGCCACGGCATCACCCTCGTTAGTGTCCAAAGAACCCAGACCTATAATAATATGATAAGTATAAAGAAATATGTGCCGTGGATACCAAGGATTCTGTCAGAAATCCATGTTTTGAGTTTTCAGCCTTATGTGCCAGATATAGCCTCCTTCATGAAAGAATACCTGTCTGAGTTTAATAAGTCTCAGAGGAGACAGTTTAAAATAATGACCAGAACTCAGAGTATAAATGCAAAGTTGCCTGTCTGACCTGCTCAGCTGGGCCACGCGGCCCTCTCGTGCACTCGCACCTGCGAAGCCATCCTGGGAGGCAGCTGGCCCCTGAAGGCTGCACAGAATCTGTAATAACCTTTCCTGGCAGGACACACACAGCCCTCGTCTGTGCCTTCTACTTCCCAGTGTTTATGCCTTTCTTTTCTGGTCTGGAAAGAAAAGGACTGAGACAGTTGTCTTTGTATTATGGGGAAGGAAATGTCCCTCCAGCTGGGAGAGACAGGTGAGTGGAGCATTCCACATAAAACCACTTTGGAAACCCAGGGGCCGTGCTCCTGTGTGTCCACCCACTGGTCCCACAATCAGAAGCACTGCCAAAGGGAGTCAACAGCATTTGGATCCTATAAAGAAGCTACTTATAACTGCTAATGTGGAGCAAGATAATGAAGGGAGGCCAGGAAGCACTCGGCAAAGTGATAATAGGGAAATTATGACATCTGTGGCCCCGTTTGGTCTCTAGTCAATAAAGCACAAAGCCCAATAACTCTCCCATTTCCCCAGAACTAGAAGAAACAGGGCTGGTCCCACTAATAGGAAAGACTTGGAAAATTACATAGAAGAATCCATGTCCCAGCCCAGACTCACGTTGACCTGTCACTATCTCCCCTCACCCCAAACAGCAGATGCCCCGACACAATTGCAGACCACCACGTCACAGCCCTCAGGCTTCCCACACACACCTGCTTCTGGGGCCCTTTTATAGCGTATCTGATGCAATGCAGTATTTTCTTTTTTTTTCCACCCTCTAAGACCTAACATAAAAGAAGAGGGTTGCTCTCTTTAAAATCATATTGCAAACGCTCATCTGAGCTTTTCGAGAGTCTAATGTTTGTATCTCCCCTTTCTGACCTAGCCCAAGCATGTGGTGGCTTTCCTCTACTGCAGGAGGAGAGAGCTTCTTATCTCAGGAGGAGTGAGTTAAATACAGACAACAGAGGTACCGTCTTTAGAGAGTACTGCGGGGGGAGCCTCACACACTGGAAGCAATCTTATTTTTTCAGTCTCGTGGAACTGAAATAAAAGCCTTTTTTTTTTTTAAGAACAGAACTCCAACACAAAGACTTGAGATATTGGGATGGAGGGGTGGTGAATAAGCCAATCAATTTAGCATGAACATGTGGGACCAACTCTTTGTTAATAAAGATCAAAACATGAGTAATACAGAGTGAGTAGTCATCCGCCGTCATGACATCCCTTCAAATGCATCCTGGGAACAAGTTTTCTGCATTAATGAGAATCAGGATTGTTGTCATATAATTTCTAATTTCAGTCATGTCTAAATATGTAACTAATCAGCTAACACAATCATAATATTTCCTCAACTACAACCTGAATTTTATTTTAACCAGTCACCGAAGAAGAGGTAACAATTTCACATTAAGGTGATATGCCTTTAAAACAAAATTCAAATTTTGAACAGTCTGTCCCACAAATCGACAGGAGACGTCACTTGAAGAGTGACACGAGCTTCAGAACATAAGTGCACTCACTCTCAGATTCAATATAAAATGTAATTCTCCACAGAAACACTGTCCAGAAAGGTAATAAGGGGACATCTAGAAAGAGGACTTTATTTTATTGTGCACATGCATGCACACACACACACACACGTGCGTGCACGCACACACACACCATCTTCATTTATAAGCTTTTCTATCACAGATGCTAGATATTTTTTACGAACCAAACAAAGAATGTATGGAGAAAGGATTTACTGAGCAGAACACATAAAAGAAAGGACATATTACTAAGCTAGGAAAAGGAACACAAATATACAACTCATGCACATCTAATAAAAGCTTGATAGCCAAGAGAACAAGGGAGAAAGCATAAGAAAGAGAGGAAGCAGGAGGATAAGGTATGAAATGTCTGAATTGTCTGAATGACAACAGCCATTTTATCCAAAGTGGCTATTAGGAACAATTTTATAACTGATAACACATTTTAGTGGTGCCCCCTCACCCTGCAAAAGGATTCCGGGGATTATTGAGAGAAGCAGGCCAATGATGATAACCCTATCTATCCACATAGCTTTCCATTCCAGCTGTTACTTATAAAATAGTGACATCTATGGTCCCCGAAATGCTCAGCCTCAGAGGTTGATGGAAAGATGGAAAACAGAGGGCTGGATTTGAAGGCAAATCCTGCATTACAGTAAGCATTGCTCTGTTCAGTAGACTAGAGATTCAGTAACCAGAGACAATGTCAGATTAGGAAACAAAGAGGGAAAGACCAGTTGCAATGGGAGCAGGGGAACTAGAAGGGTGACCACAGAGTAGCTCTAAAGGGATCATTTCCTAAGAAAAAGGAAGAATGACAAACTATCAGTCTAACTAGATTCTAGCCAGGTCTGTAGACAGGGTGAACATGTAAGGGCAGATCATAGATATAAACTGATAGCCTGAGGGATGGATTAAATCTGCAGATATGTTTTGTCTGGCCTGCATGATTTCTTTAGCTGGAAATTTTGCAGATTGGCAATTTGGGCTGGGCTCAGCTGGGTGGTTCTTCTAGCTCTGGCTGGGCTTCCTTCTAGTCATCTGCAGGCTGGCATGTAGTTTTGCTGAACTTGGCTGGGCACTGTCACATCTCTAGACAAGGACTGACTCAACTCTGGTTCACATGGCCTTTCATCCTCAAGTAGGCTGGCCTGGGCTTGTTCATATGGCAGTTGGGCAGAGTTTCAACAGAGTGAGAAAATACACAAGAACTGACCCCTTGGCACTTCCATCGCATTCTATTTCCAAAGGAATTCACAAGGCCAGTCTGGGATTTAAGGGTATATATACAGAAACAGATTTCACCTCTTGATGGAAGGATGTGCAAAGGGGAGTGGATCCTGGGAGGCATGAACAACTGCAGCCATTTTTGCATGCACTCTCCCACATCTAGTGACTAAGCCCAGATCCAAATTGGGCTGCACTTCCTAAATGACTACGCCCACCAAGGTTCCTGGCATTCCCATTATCCCCCTCTTGTTACAACCAACCAACCTGACACATTTCTTGCTTGTCTCCTATTATCTTCTCATTTTATTAAGGCAACAGAAGGGAAGAAAGTGAGGTAATAAATCCTTCCCAGGGTATTAAGGGATCTATCCTTTCTGTAGATCTCTTGTTCTTTTTCCCTCATAACAAAATCTTTCCTTTCATGACCATCTCTTTTGACCCAACTTATTTAAACACTGCTTATAAATTCTGACATATAGTAAAAACTGATACCATTTCTAGGTACTGCCCACAAAGATTCCTTCAAGGCATCATGGCCTAGGTGTGGTACATAGGAACCCCAAAACCAAAAAGGTAAGGCTGATTATCCCTACAATAGTGCATAGCTGTCTACTGATATGGAGCAGAAAGGCTAAGTATATTTCAAAACACTGTTCAAAGTCCTTGGACTAGAAAAAGAAATTATTCAGATCATCAAGTTCCTAACCATCCTCTCCCTCTTCTACCGCTAGTTGTTTCATCAGTGATTCCAGGCAAGGGAAATCACTTCTGCCATGGAATTCCATCCCCAATTTAATTCCTTTCTCCTCTGCCCCTCTCACTTCAAAATACAGGAATCTCACTCATCTTTTGAATTCAACTCCAAGGCCATCTGAACCTCCCCAGATTTCTCCCTCTCTCCTATACCTTGTGCCTTATATCTTCAGAAGACATGATGCCAGTATGCCTACATTTGTAATTTTATGTACTGATCTCCCCTCTCTCTGCTTACCACCCCGTAAACGGCAATGGTCCTTGTAACTTGCTAATGTCTACAACAACGTTTTTCATATTGCAGACTCTGAAAGATTTGTCAGAGGAATAAGTGAATACATGATTTCTATCTTGATTTAACAACAAGGAACATCTCCAACTTTACATTAATTCACATGGTACTTTTATCTGCTTCAAAATGTTGACATGTGTATTATCTCACACCCCACCCCCCACCTCAACCATGAAACTTTGATAAGAGGATTATGATCCCATGTTTGGATTATGAAATGAAGGACTAGAGTAGTTAAATGATTTGTCCAAGGTCATCCGAGTAATGACTGATTGGGCTAGGATAAAAACCCAGATCTCTTGGTTTTTAGTTCAGTGTTCTTTTTGTGGTCATGGAATCAGTGACAGCACTGTAATTTAAAAATTAAATATAAACTATATGGCACTGAAGGGGGAGAGCTCTTAAGAACTCAAAGGTCACTAGGATCCACTGTGCCTCAATTATGGGATATTCGTTGGGCTGGCTGCCACAGGCATCCACATTAGCTAGCAGTGAATATAGTCAAAGGTCCTCCCCACACAAAGATTCCCACTGATAGTTAATCTTTAATGGGCTGCAAATGGAAAGCTGCCAGTTCCCAAACTAGTTTCCTTCTGGTCTCCATTAACCTAATGATTTTTCCCAGCTAAAATAGATAACAAAACAATGGAAACTTGCAAAGAGCCCTTGACCATACTTCCATTTGAATGGAGTCTCAGAATAACCATGAGGGGTGGGTTACTGTCCCTTCTATTTTACAGATGAAGAAGTCAAGGCTCAAAGGTTAAGTGACTTGGCCCAAAATCACATGAAGAACAGCAGAGTCAGGCCTTGAACTTAAGTGTCACTGTGTTGTGTGCTGCCCACCCACCAGCCTTGGAATACTTTCTAAAATTCACCTCCATGAAGATCTCAAGGCAGTTCTAGAATAGTCTTCAGGGAATGAGATCGCTCTCTGCTCGTTCTCCCCTCACTGCCTCTCCTGCAGTCATTGGTGGCTTGATGCCAACATTACTCCCTTGGCCAAGCAACGCATCTACCCTCAGACAGTTCAGTGAGGCAGTCGGAAACACTGTCTTTCCTAAGTATCAGTGCTTCCTGGGGTGGTTGTGGGATTAAATGAGATGGTTTTCATAAATGGTGTGATACAGTGCCTGAAATATAGTAAGTTCTCAGTAACACTGTAAAGGGGAGCAGATTTGCCACTCCAAAATATGTCTCTGACACGAGGATTATTTTAGGCTGATCATTTTTTTTTTTTTTAAAGAAATAGCAGACATAGGGGGTGCCTGGGTGGCTCAGTCGGTTGGGCACCTGCCTTCGGCTCAGGTCATGATCTCAGGGCCCTGGGATGGAGCCCCACATCAGGGTCCCTTGCCCAGCAGGGGGTCTGCTTCTCCCTCTTCCTCTGCCCCTCCTTCCTACTTGTGTTCTCTCTCTCTCTCTCAAATAAATAAAACCTAAAAAAAAAAAAAAAATAGCAGACATAGGAAAAGCCTCACAAATGAGGTAGAAGTTACCTTTTTGTAAGATATATTTACATTTCTAAGGGAAATCTCTACTTGTAAGGGTGTCTCCCTCTCTGTACTAGGAAGAGAATGACTGTAAATCTCTAGAAACTCCTTATCAGTGGAGAAGGCAAGGACTTAAATTTGCATTAACAACCTTGTTTATTGTACTTTTCCTGGTAACCTCACATAACTGGCCTCCAGGCATCCCCTATTTCTTCTGTCTTTAGCTGGAGAGGTTATTTGAGGTGGTGGCTTGGGTCATTTTGGGGAGTTACTTGGTTTTCCTGGGTTTCTCTCTTGTATACAGGACATGTACATGTTGTTAAACTTCTGTTTGTTTTTCTCCTGTTTATCTTTTTATTACAGGGAATGTCAGGCAAGAACCAAGAAGGGTAGAGAAAAAATTATTTATCCTCCCCTACAGTTGATAATGATGATGATGATGATATTGTTGATGCATTCATAGCTACTAACTTAGAAGATTTAACACTAAACAATCCAGATGAAAAACATTTCGTGAAAAATAGTATAAATCAGTCATTCCATTTGTGTGAGAGTCAGTAATCACAGAATGAATCTGTAAACCAAAAAATGATCGTTTTAGATAGAGTGTAAGATAATGGTGGATTGCTGACTCATTTATTCAGTATATATGTTAGGAGCTGGTGATGCAAACATGAGTAAGATACCCTGATTTCAAATAGAAAATATTTGGCACAGGATAATAGATAACATTTATTAAACACATAACACTGTTCCAAGAACTTTATGCATATTATTATACCATTTAACACAGAGCAATCCTTTGGATTAGGTCTATTATTATCCCACAATTTACAGAGGAGGAAACTGAGACAGATAAAGCAACTTACTTGGGATCACACAGCTAGTAAGTGATATAAGTGAGACCCAAACCCAAGGAGTCTAAACCCAAGGCCAGAATGCTCTTATCTACTACAGTAGCCCCCTTATCCATGGACAACATGTTCCAAGACTCCCAGTGGATGCCTGAAGCTGTGAATAGTCCCCAACCCTATATACACTGTTTTGTCCTATACTTACATACCTATGATGAAATTTAATTTATAAATTAAACACAGTATGAGACTAACAACAACTAATAATGAAATAGAACAATATACTATAATGTAGGTCATGTGAATGTGATCTTTCTCTCTCAAAATGCCTTATTTGTACTGTATTCACCATTTTTCTTGTGAAGATGTGACATGATAAAATGCCAACATAAGGAGATGAGGTGAGGGGAATGACGTAAGTACTGTGCTGTAGCATGAGACTACTACCTAACTTCTGACGACTCCTCAGAAGAACCATCAATCATCTGCTTCCAGGCTGTGGTTGACCGTGGTTAACTAAAACTGTGGAAAGCAAAACCTCAGATAAAGGGGCGTGGGGGGGAGACCTCTGTACTTCTGTACTCTACAGTATCTCCCAGTAGGGGCTCAATAAACATATTTTGAAATAAACTAATATTTACAATGAGAGAACTAAGTGCTTGAGCAGATGTGTCCCCAAAGTGGGAAGACACTGTTAAGTCAGTAGGTATCGTTTCTCATTCTTAAGACTGGGAGGGGGACACCCTGACACACAGCAGGGAAGGCATCAGAGAAAGGCCTTAGGAATGTCCCAGGTGATCAAGGAGGGAAAAGGCATCTTAGGGGTAAGCTACAGCCTGCAAAGATTCCAAGTACCCATGGATTCCAATTTGGGAGGCCTGTAACATTTTCCTTTACTTAAAAGGGGCTTAGAAGTTCCCCTTCTAGAATGAAGTTCCCCTTCCATCAGAAGGAGAGGGGCCAAGGATCCTTCCACCTGTCCCACTCCCTCTAGCTATGAGGACCTCTCAGAGCCTACTGTCCCACCATTGCTCTGTGCTCTGTGCTCAATGCGGATTAATATGTGCTGAATGAATGAAGAAGCCCCCTCTCCCAATTGGACGGGGGCTAGAAACAAAGTGGGAACAGAACCTCTGAGGTTAGAATGTGTGCCAAAAGTAGCTACTTGTAGAGACAAGGGATGGGGAAGGAGTGACAGGAAAAAAACTGGAAACTCTAGTAACCAGGATCCCCTTTATCCAAAGTGTTACTAGGACGTGTTTTTCTCCCAAGCATCTCTCCCAGTCCTAGGGAAGCCAATTTACTTTACCTTCCTCATTCTACCCCATTTGCTTCTAATGATTTTTTTTTTTTTTAATCTTTTACACTGAAGGGCCCGGACAGTAGAAAAAAATAAAAGCTCTACATTCTCCAAAGCACAGTCTACCCCAACCTAAGCCATTTGCACCAGCCCCAGGTGCACCCTTCACTTTTGAATGCAGAAGAGCAAAACAAAGGCACTCAGAAGCTGATCCTAAATCTTTGAGCTCTCAAAGGACTGTTGAGAGATACATCTACATTTCAAAGGAAAATCAGACTCTGACTCTGAGCATTTGTAGGAAGATCTCAGTTAACGTTAGGACTGTCTGGATTACTGGGAGAACGAGTTCAATCCACAGAAAGAATGGGAGATGGACAGTATTTGGGAAATAAGGAAAGTAGCCCAGCAGCCTCTGTGACTGTGTTTGTGGACCCCTAGTGGTTAAGGAAACCAAAATGGAAACCACCTTTCTAGTGCGATTGTCTTAGCCGATGCCAGGCTGGGCAGATAATGACGCCAGTGAAAATTCAGCCCCCTCTCCAAACACTGCTTGCCATAGCTCCTAGACCCCAGTGAGTACACCCAGGACAGCCAGCCAGCCAGGGTGGCTGTGAAGCCTGTAGCTTTACGGGGAGCCCCAGACAGCCCTGAGGTATCTCTTATTGTCGGGGATTTTACTTCTGCCTCCTGGAAGACAGACGGCTCCAAAAAAAAATTAAGTTCAGTTATAGAGAAATAAACACAAGTTCCTTGTACATGGGAAATTCTGCACTGAGATTCATACCTATGAACTCCTCCTCCTTCATCCAACAGCCAGAGTCTGTTAGACTACAGGATTCATCCTCTTTCAATCCTAATATCCTGTCACTGAATATGGTCACCTTTGAAATATTTGCTTGGAGTCCCCAAAGATCTCCATTCGCTCTGCTAAATTATATTGCCCTTAAACTGTTATAATCCATGCCATTGGAGGTATTTGTTTAAAATGCAGATTCCTGGCCTTAGGGATCAGCCTCATCAGGTCCAAATCCCTGAGCAACCTCCTGCAGCCCCTGATGTCCCTTCTCGAAGCTCCGCCTTCAGAGTGGGTACTTCACAGCTCAGTTCATAAGCATCCTCCTATTATCTCTTAGGTGATCATTTTGTTTTTCTAGCTAGAGTTTTACTGCCTCAAGGGCAAGAACAATGCGTAAACATTTTTAACCCAAGAAAGAGAAAAAGAAATAAGCATTATTACATGTCAACCACTGTGCTAGGAGGGTTCCCACATGTGTTCTCATTTCGATTCTGACAAAAACTCTTCAAGGTAATATGTCAAAGCATAATTTTCTGAATGCTAAAAACATAATTCTTATACAAATATATAGTGAGAATGTGTCAAACTTTATTTAGCTCATTATTAAGGAAACTAGCAGGACGGCAAACCAGTTCTCAAGAATTATGAGAAACAAGAATCGTAGTAGGCGGGGGAGCGGAGAGGGAGTAGAGGAAGAAAGAAAAGGAAATACTGAGAAAGCACGGCTTAGTTGGCAAAACTAGTTAATGTCCTACAGGGCAATACAACAGTAACTCTGGGGGCTATCTTCTCTATTGGACAGAAATTATGTCATCACCTCTCATCAGTTCTACAGAATTGGAAAATATCTGAACCCTAATCCACTGTGCAAATTTATGTTTCCCTAACAAGTCAGATGTCCTTCAGCTGTACTTTCTAGAAAATGTTCTTAACATGGCATTAAAAGATCATTTTATGTCCTTTCTGCTTGACTTGCTGTTCTGGAAGTTTTTCTGAACAATAAGTATAATTTATCCCCATTTTATAGATGTGAAAACCAAGGTTCAGAGTAGTGAAGTCCCTTGCCTGAGACCACAAATAAGGAGAAGAACCATGTATCAGTGCTAAAATTTGTCTAATTCCAAAGTCCAACCTTCTACTATATTACTCTACCATTAGGTACATAAAAGGTATCCAACAAATTTTCTAAATTGGTTGACATAAGAGTAGCATCCAAAGGCTTAATTTATAAAATATTAGCAAAGTAACCTAGAATATTGATACCTGTCCCAAAGTGCTTAAATTACTCATTGGAAAAGTTGACACACAGAGAAAGGGGAATCTGAATGATGGTCCTTCAATTCCAAGTCAGATTCTACATTTCAAAGAGGAACACAACCATCTTGATTATCTCTCTACCATAAGCAGGATTGTCTTAGATGCTGCAGATGTAACCCTTAACTTTGTGGCACTTGTCTTTAGATAACCATTCAACAAATATTTTTTATCACCTACTGGATACCAGGAACCCTAGTCCCACCAATACCACAATTCATGTTAAGATACTTTAAGGCATTTAAAAATAATCATTTTATTTTACTTCGAGATTTGTAAGATTTTATTTCAGATCAGGAATAACGACCTAATGATAAGTAATTATGTCACATGTTAAAGACTGAGAACTTTCTTGGTAGTTAGGAAATCATGTGGACTTCCTTTTTTAATTGTAGCAATTTCCTATTCTATTGAGTAATGCCTTCAAAGGTGACATTTGGTAACTTGGAATGAAAGAGAAACAGTGTCATTTTTCTTTTCAAGACAGATGGAATGCATTTTAATTTGGGAAGAGCCAAATAATTTTTGCAGTAAGCCATGCCACTTTCCTTTTCTATATAACTTCAGGAACTCCATTACTTTCTTCTTACTAAACAATAACTAATTCCTATGCGGATGTGTGTGGTCGTAGTACTGCTTTTGGACAGCAGAGGTCACTATTAACAGGTACACTGGATTACCAATTTTAATAAATGCAAAAGAGCTATAGAGGAAGAAGCAGTTTTACCTAAACTATCTACTCTGTGGTCACTGTACAAATGACCAATAACTAAAACTGAAATAAAAAAATCCTCATCTTTTCCTGATAATATAGCCACCAATATCAGAATGATATTTTCTAAGAGCCACCCACCCCATCATTGACTTAGAAGTCACCCATTAGCCAGTTAATATAACCAAGAGCAATCTGGTGTTTGAGGTTCCCCACCTTTTGTTTGACCAACACTGGTAATAAAACATTCAAATCATAAATAAGAGATCAATTCTAGGGTACTAAATACTAAGTATCTCTTAACATCTGAAGAGTAAAATGTTGTGTCAAGCGGTTCTCAAGCTTTAGTCTGCATTAAAATCACCTGGAAGTTCTTGTGAAAACACAGATTGTATGTCCCCTTCCCATCTGAAGTGGGACCCAATCATCCCAATAATTTGCAGTCCTAACTGCTGTGGCTGCTAGTTTAGAGACCCTACTCTGAGAACCACTGGTCTCTACCAAAGTTCGAATTACACACCCAACACAACACCATGGCCAGATGGGGGCTGGGAGGAGGTGGGGCGAGCTTTATTTTAGAGCTCAATAAACCACATTCTGGGTAGCTGGAACTCAATCTAATAATGTTATTCTGCTGATATTATAATCACGTCCCATGTCATCCCATTATTTTTCTTCTGCCCTTATCTTCATGTTATTAAATGTTTTACTGGTTATGTCACTGTTTCCTATCCACCTGTCCAGCACCTTGATGTTTGTGCCGAATTCTTCATCTCAAATTAAACAGCTTTATAACAGAGTTACATTTTCGGGAACATTGAGTTTAGAGCAATGGACAAAAATCATAAAGAGACAAAGGGAGTAAGTCAAGCAGTGATTGAATGAGAAGGATTTCACTGAGAACAGCCAGAAAAGGTCTCACTAACCCGGATTTTCTAACGTGGAACTGAGATCCCCTTCCTTTGGCCTGTCGTTTTGCTCCATCATTAGCAGGCAGGTCGGATCTTGACTGGGCATTAAATAGGATGCCGTAATATGACATAAACTTCCATGCTAATACAGAGACCTATCAGCAGTAAAAATATGGAGAGTGAATATAATGCAAACGCCATAGCAAAATATCACTGACTCATGAATTCGTCTCTCAATCTCCTGGAAATATATATTAGCGCCTTTATGGTTACATTCATTGGGTCAGATGGAGCTAGGTGAACAGCCACCGTACAACTAAAGGGTCTTTTAGTGCCCTCATGAAAGAATTCACCTCATTTCTCAGGGCTATGAGTGAATGAAAATAAGAAATTACAATGGAAATCACACTGCAATCTTCACTCTAGGCTAGGTTACAATGAAGACTATAATAATACATAATAAATATGCAGCAAACCATGCCCCCGTTAAAGGAGATGCTCCTGCTTATTGGCACAGGGCACACATCCATCATGGCTCGTACAATAGGCCCACTGTTCCACATTGCAGGAGGAATGCTACTAGCCAGGAACGACAGGCTCCAGAATTTCCTGTGTGCACCGAGAAAGGAAGTAGAAGTGCCTTTAATGATATAGACTCATGTATACTTGTTTTGTATGCAAAACTGTCCTGTTATAACACTGTCACCTTTGGCTTTTGAAATGAATATTTATAAAGAAGCTTTTGGAACAACAACTTCATTTTAGACCCAGACTGCAACCAAATAGGTTAGGTTTACAGGGCCAAGACTGCAGAATGTTAGGGTGTCCAGGGCTCTGGTGACAGAGAGGCAAGATGAATTCTAACCATCACTTCGACTCAGTACTTTAAAAAATAATATTTTATTAATTCAGTCCACATACAGACTTCTTGAGGCAGAGAGAAATTTGCATTTTAACTAATTCACTTTGTGATAAAGATCAGAAATGGAGGCGTGTGCCTCCATTAGTGATGAAAAAGCCTGGAGAAATTCCTGTCCACTGGATTTTGGGATGGCACATCACCTCAGCTCTGTGACCATCATGGACTGTCAGCAGCTTGCTGCCAAGCACAGAGCATATGGCATGCTCCAAGGATTCGCTAGCCATTGTTTTTTGTTTTTTTTTAACATGTGAGTCAGTCGGTCACTCTAGCTCCTCTGTGGGATAATTCAAACAGCTGATCCCAACCAACTTGAAGGTGGGAAAAGCTCTTTGTCTTACTTTCGATCACACTGGCTTGTGGGGGGTTGTAGCATTTTGTCTGTGGCTAATTTAATAGCGCCCGGCTAATTGGCCTCACTACTCTGAAATAAAGAATGGAACCATTTGTTCTGAGCGCATCAGAACCAAACAGGCCGAGTTATATTTTTATGTAACCCAAAATTAACTTTTATTGGATGGTATCTTAAATGAAAATAAATGCCAAATTTGTTTTTATTTAACAAACACTGAGAGGTATTGGGAATGTCATCAATTCAAGATCAGCTCTGTTCAGAGAAAGACAGAAAAATCGAATGGACTTTTATTTTTATTTTTATTTTTTTTTAGAGGAAGTTTTTTTGTTTGTTTTTTTTTTAAGATTGTATTTACTTGCGAGAGAGAGAATGAGAGACAGAGAGCATGAGAGGGAGGAGGGTCAGAGGGAGAAGCAGACGCCCTGCCGAGCACGGAGCCCGATGTGGGACTTGATCCCGGGACTCCAGGATCATGACCTGAGCCGAAGGCAGTCGCTTAACCAACTGAGCCACCCAGGCGCCCTCGAATGGACTTTTAAATAGTTTTAGTCTTAGTCAAAATCTTGTAATCGAATTATTCTATAATATTTTCCTTCAATCTATTTTTTTTTTGCTTTGTTTTGACCAGACCAGGAGGATGTCTATTGTAATTTTACTAACTATGATACTCTGGACACTTAACATAGATCAAGGTCATAAATATCAGACTTCTTTGAGTTCTTATCTTTCATGGTTCAGAGACCTCATCTCTTCTTTGATCATCAGGGCTGCTCCCAAATTGACTCTGTTTTTCTCTCTCTTCTCTCTGCAGCCAACTACTGCATTCTGGACCAAGAGATTAATGGAATCATGGTTAGAGTGAAAAAGAATCTAGTGAACCAAAGGATGATAAATGAGTAAATAAATTCCAAAGAAAAAAATTTAAAGAGAGAAAAAAATATGCCTGAAAAGGAAGGTGAATAGAAATATAGATCTGGCAATCAAATTTGAGCATCATATACACTTATGGATAATAAAAAAAAAGAAAAGAAAGGCCTTCCAAAGAGATAGTTTAACCCTAAAAGGAATCTTTCAAATGAAAAGATCTTTTCACAGCATTTTATATTTTCAAATTTATATTGAATTGCAATTAAAATGCTAGATGAATTCTAGGTTAGACTCAAAGGAAGTATGAGTTGAGTCAGGTATGGCAAAGACAAGTGAATTCAGAAAAGAGTAACGTCCCTCTCTTTCTAAACAAGGGCTGCTGTATCATTAAAATGTCTTAATCAAATAACAAATAAATGATGTGATATAGAGTGACACCAAGGAGAAAATCATGACACTCCTCTTAATTATCCAGCTGTCTCCAAAAAAGGTACATGCTGACCAAGTGTTTTCCAGATTCCGGTGGCTGTCCCAGATATCTTGGAGGGTCAGGAGACCCAGTGTACCAACACGATTTCTCAGGGTTTTATGTGGCATCACCAAGTATCCAGCCACCCTGGTCCAGTTAACAAGAAGAACGGAGTCTCCGTCCTGTTTTCCTGTCCTGGCCTTATTCGGAGCAAGGTTTCCCTGTGCTTCCAGCCACTGTGTTCCCCACCCTATGCCTCATTGGCCATCTCCCAGCTCTCAGAAAAGCAAGGGAGGCATTTGCTCCAGCTGAGAAGTGAAGGGAAATTTGTAAGAGAAAGGATGGCAAGGCAGCAGAGAGAAATTATAATGATTAAGTAGAAAGAAAGGTAAGAGGGGGAAAAAAAAAAGAAAGGCAAGACAAGTAAAAGGATGCCTAGCTACAGAACAACTAGGAAACAGTGGCTCACCAGAGCCAGTCCCAGGGTTTACTGAACCTGAGAACAAAATGCAACAGCAAGTTGCCATCACTGAGATTGTCATAGGCACTGGAGCCCAACCTTTCTTTAAGCAGCTAGCCTAGATCAGGGGCTTCCAGCTGGAACACATCCAGAAACATCAGCCTTGGCACTAAGACCAATGTCCAAAGGCCTCCATTAATGTGCCTTGCATGCAATTCATGGGAGAGTGATACCACCAACTGTGCTCAAATGTTCTACTTCGTCATACTATACATGCAGAGCTTACTAAAAGAGACAGCATTAAATGTGAAAACAGAGGGTTGTTTTTTTTTTAAGTTGAACAAGTGCAAGGTATTACTATCATAATATTTAATAAGATGACAGTCATTTTCCTGAGTTTGATTTATTAAGAAATAGGCAATCAATATTTGAAAGCAGCTGTCAGTAAAAAATCTTGCTCCAAAGAGTGATCTTTGCAAAATACAAATTGTATCAAAATCCATCCCTTTCCACTTCTCTTCTACTTGCATTTCCCTGCTTACCCTTCATTGGGCTTCCATTGTTCCCAGGAGAGAGAAAACTCCCTGAAGGCTCTCTACCGTACCCGTCTCCTCGTGCAGCCCCATCTCACACCCTTTCTCAGCCAAAAGAACTGAAAGTAGTGTAGTTGGTTCTTCACTCCTCTCTTAACTGGTCAACTAATCGTTACTCTTCCCTCAGATTTTAGTTTCATAGTCACTTTCTCAGAGAAGCCTTCCTTGAACTCCCTAATGGAACCAATCCCACTGGCACAGGTTCTCAGGATGCCATGTACCCCTCCCTCCCTACTATAATCAACACAATATATTTAACATTTGAATGATGTTTGTCTCCCTCAGAAGACTCGAAGATTCATGAGAGTAGCAATCATGTCAGTTTTACTCACCTTCTGTCTCGACACCAAGAATAGTGTCTGACACTTAGTAGATGCTCAAGAATGAATGAATGAATGAATGAAAGAAAGAAAGAAAACAGACCCATCATAAAGATAGTCATCATGGTTCATCTCAAAGAAAGAAAGGAAGAGAGGGAGAAAGAAAGAGAGAAAGAAAGAAAAGGACAAATGTTTGGATTACAGTTCCTCATCAAATATTGATTCATTGATTAATATATTCAATAGGTATTTATTGTGCTTCCTACTAAGTAGACTAGATATAAAAATAAACAAAGCACAATTCCTGACTTCAGAATACTTATTCTCTAAATTCTGCAAAGTGCCAGATGATAAATACTTTCACTTTATGAGCCAGGCAATCTTGGTTGCAACTACTCAACTCTGTAGTACAAAAGAACCTATCAGCATATGCAAATGAAGGAATGTGGCTGTGTTCCAATAAAACTTTATTTGAAAAATAGGTTTTGGTTGTTTGGGCTGTATTTGGTTGGGTGACTGTAATTCGCTATCCCCTGCTCTAGGAGAAGTAACAATACATATGTGTAGATATATATAATATTTTAATTCACAATAAATATTTTGATTCTTCAGTCAACTGATGGGTCCCTACTATGGACTCTGCACTGGGCTAGGGTTTTTTTGTCACACAAGATGAAGGCTGGCCATGCTCCAGGGGAAGCTCATCATGTAAGGAAAAAGACTCTCATGTCCATTCATTTTAATAAAACAACTTGAAAAGGATTCAAGAGGAAATTCTCTATGTAACACAATGAAAACAAAGTTTTCTAAAAGCTCAGAGGAGGCAGGGATGCAGGTATTGGTCTCCTGAAGATTCATCACTGTAAATGGCACACAGAAAGCCATGCTTGAGAAAGAGAATGTGAACGCCTTGGGTTGAGTGGAGACCAGGGAAAGGGGCAGGGAGCAGGGGCCATGCAAGAGCCCATGAGTGTAGCTAGATAAAGGTTCTCTGGTGGCTGCTGAAATGTGGAGGAAAAAACAGATCCTAACACACTGCAGAGCTTTTATCTGTGAGATCAATCTGCTAATTGGTTTCTACTGCAGTGATATGGCAGGACTGTCCTTTAACTCACAGAGACAGAGCCACATACGTGCAGTCAGAACATGGGCACAGGGTTGTTTACCCACCAGTGGTGATGACAGGGGCCCTGAGACATTAAAACTCCAGCTACCACGTTTCCCTACGACCTACACACATTTATCAATAAAAGACCAAGGTTAGGAACAGTAAACAGTTGAGAAACAGTTTGCCTGAGTTTATGCTCTTCGGCTAACTAGCCTACCGGCACAGCATCGTTAATGGATAAGGCCTCTTCTAGATAAGATCCCATTTCACCTTTGATTCCCAGGCTAACAGGAACCATCTCTTGGTCACTGCCATTAAAAGCCAGGCCTTCACTGGGAAGACCCAGTTCTAAGCTTACGAATCAGAGCCTGATTTGCAACTCGTTTCTCCCAGGGTCTGGGAGCTCTGCTCTGGGGATGTTGGGTTATTGACTCACGAGGCCTGAGGAAGAACTCCTTGGTACTCGAGAATGCACCTGCTTCAAGCAAGGGATCCAACAGTTCCAGCATTCATTTCCTCTGACACCCTTTGCTGGAAGTGCTAATGAGCAGTGAAAACCTGGATGAGAAGGCAGGCAGGCAGGCCCCGGGGGAGGCAGAGAACTAAGGGGGGCTGGTGGAAAGCACCACTGACTAATCATCCCCTGACTCATCCGGATCTCTTGGACCATCTTTCACAGCTCAGTTGTTTTATAGAGCTCTGTGAGAACCTTCATCAAGGCTACTCCATCTTAGAGCCCACTTCCTGCCCCCTGGCAGGCTGTTCTTCACAGCCTAACAGTCGCTGAGAAAGGGGCTGGGCCTGGGGGCACTGAGTAACTTATAACAGGTTATTTTCTCTCTTGAAATTTCCCCTCACCCTCAGAGTCTCACAGAAAGGGTAGCACCATTCATCAACCTTAAGCACGATTTTATTGGCACAATCTCTAACATTAGAGAAATCAACATTAAACTGGAAGAGTATTCTTTTCTGTAGTTGTGAACAAAATAAGGGGTGTGGAGGGAGAACCCCTGGGTTCTGATCCCACCATCCCACCCCAGCTGAAGGTCCAACATAGGACAAGTCACTCAACCACAACACGCATTTGTATCTCAGCTCTGGGATGGGAACAGCATCTGGGAGTATGGAAAAGGACTTTGGAAATAATAAAACTCTTTCGACTCCTACAAGAGAAGCCATGGCTTGCAGAAAATGACACAGAATATGCAGCGAGATTCAAATCCATGCTCTACTCCTTAGGGGGAAATACCTAAATGACCTCTTAGAATCTTCATTTCTTAAGTCAAACAGAGAAAGACATGTATCATATGATCTCACTGATATGAGGAATTCTTTTTTTTTTTTTTTTTAAAGATTTTATTTATTTATTTGACAGAGAGAGACACAGCGAGAGAGGGAACATAAGCAGGGGGAGTGGGGGAGGGAGAAGCAGGCTTCCTGCCGAGCAGGGAGCCCGATGTGGGACTCGATCCCAGGGTCCTGGGATCATGACCTGAGCCGAAGGCAGACGCTTAACGACTGAGCCACCCAGGCGCCCCTGATATGAGGAATTCTTAATCTCAGGAAACAAACTGAGGGTTGCTGGAGAGGTGGGGGGGGTGGGAGGGATGGGGTAACTGGGTGATAGACATTGGGGAGGGTGTGTGCTATGGTGAGCGCTGTGAATTGTGTAAGACTGATGAATCACAGACCTGTACCTGTGAAACAAATAATACATTATATGTTAAAAAAAAAAAAAAAGATAGTAGGAAGGGAAAAATGAAGGGGGGGAAATCGGAGGGGGAGACGAACCATGAGAGGCGATGGACCCTGAAAAACAAACTGAGGGTTCTAGAGGAGAGGGGGGTGGGAGGATGGGTTAGCCTGGTGATAGGTATTAAAGAGGGCACGTTCTGCATGGAGCACTGGGTGTTATACGCAAACAATGAATCATGGAACACTACATCAAAAACTAATGATGAATGTATGGTGATTAACATAACATAAAAAAAAAAAGAATCTTCATTTCTTCTTCTGCATATTGTGGAGAGCGCCACCTCCAGGGACAGTTATGAGGATGCAGTGCCATAATGTATGGAGAGGGTTTTTGTAAACTCTGAAGCCCAAGGCAGATGTGAGTTGTTGTTCCCATAACAGTATTTGATAAATCACTAGCCAAGTTCAACTCTGTGTTTTGAAAAAGTACAGAAAGGACATAAAAAGGAGACAGAGACAACAGTGCTAGACACTGAGGAGATTATGAAGATTATATTTCTCTATGCCAGTAAATTAATTCTTAATGGAGAGCTCCCAAGGAGAGAAATAGGCTAAACCTGAGAGGCCAACCATAGCGCTTTCCAAAGAGAAAGTCATTTTCCTCAGATCAAGTCTGAACTTTGCCAGGCGTGGTTCACTGGATATTTGAGCCTTGAAGAGGCTCCAATCCCACTGTATGGTTGTAATTTGCCTCAAAAAAAAAAAAAACCCACAACAAAAAAACAACTTTTTTTTCTGTCAGCAACATAAGGACTCTGAAACTCCAAGAGTTGCAACTGCTTTTGTACAACATTCTGCAGACACTTGAACTAAACCAGACGACGACGAAAGAATGTAATTGTTGGAGTTAGATCAAATTTAATTCCAGGCCACTGAAAACTTGCACAACCAGGGACACACTGCTCAACCTCTCTGCGCCTCTTCCCTCAGCTATAAAATAAAGAGTCTGATACATTCACTCCTCATAGGTCTGCAGTGAGGGTCATCATGCCAGCCAAACCCTCAAGAGAGTGCTAATTAGCCTCAGTAAAAGAATCCCCCCCAAAAAGAGTCATTTACTGCATGAAAGTAAGAATGGGGATCAGAAAGAAGTCTCTATGTGACTCTAAATAACAGGTATTATTAGTGGTTCATGGATTAATAATTATAGATATGAACCGATTTTACAGCTAATCTCTTATTTGTTTTCCTTTTCCTTCTCTTTTAAGATCTCTGATACATAAAGTTTAGTCGAATCTACTCATCCCCCTCGCCGCCATGCTAAAGGATTCAATGTATATCCTTCCATTTCACCTTCCACGTATGCGTGCCCTAGACAGAGAGAGATTGAGATTGAGCTTTTGATTGCTTGCCTTCGTTTTACTTATCGATTCCCCTCGTGACAGACATATCAGGGCTTACCCAGGGCTTGATAGTCCACAAACACCATTGCACTGAACTTCCATATGGCCTTGAGCTGGCTTGTCAGAAGTCTGTTCTCAGGAGCTGGATTTCTAGGTTATGAGACATGCACATGCTTAATTGTACGACGTACTTCACATTCTCTCTAGAATGGCTGTTCTAATTACGTTTCACTCTGAAGTGCACGAAAGGTGCCTGCATCCCTGCAACTTTGCCAGCACTTGATATGATTTGGCTGTCTAGTTTTTGCCCATTTATTGGGTCTGAAGTGGTATCTCATTTTAATTTGCATTTCTGTTTACTAGCAAGGTTGAATACTTTGTCATTTGTTTATTAGTCAATTAGATTTCCACTTTGGAAGTTACCTATTTATCTCCATTTTCCATTTTTCTATTTTTTTTAATTGCTGATTTACCATAATTTATTGCTTAATTCTAGATAATTAACCCCCTGTTGTTTTTAGATACCACAGATCTCTCTTCTACTGTCCACTTTGTCCATATGTCCTGAGTTAAGCAGAAATGTTTGGTTTTGCCATAGTCAAATCCATCAGTATTAGGATTTTTGTTTAGGGTTCTTGTTTAAGAATCTCCTGCTTACGAAGATCACAAAAATAGCCCTTTACTTCCTTCCAGAGTCCTGAACCATCAGTAGGCGACACTTAACTGCTGTGTGAGGTACGAGCCTCTCCTCTGACTGTTGTCTTTTTATGTCCTATAGTGGGAATGCTTCTATTTCCCCTTACTTATTAGGCACTGGCCTTTCTCCCCTCCTGTTTCAATACTTGTTCTCAACTGTTTTCAGAAGAGCATGGGTAAATATATTTATATATTATTGGCTGTTAAGATTTAAGTGCGTAACACTTCTCAAGCACGTCTTCAGTTTGAACAGAGAACATTTTAATGAAGTACTCCAGTACACACAAGAGTGTGGTATTAAAAAGAAAAAAGAAAAAAAAAGGGGGTGGGGGGAGGGCATGAAGCTCTGTGTTTAGGCAGACCTGAGTTTGAAGGAATCCTAGCTTTGCCTATGACTTTGTAATGTTAATCAACTCACTTAACTTTTCTGTTGGAAATAGTAGTAGCTGCCATATAAAATTTATTGGTTAGAAATAATAATGGAAATAGCGACTACTACATAGCTTCTACTGGCTGAAAAAGGCTAGATTATACTAAGGCTGTAAATGAATGCTGAAATCTCAAGGGCTTAACAAAGCAAAGGTTTCTTTCTCTCTCACAGAGAAACGCGTCCAACATGGGTCAGCTACAGGTGCTTGCTTGCGCTGACAGACTGGCCGATAGAAGCTCCCTGTCTAGAATGGTACTGGTCACACAGCTGAACGTCAAAGATGCTGGGGTGCACCTCCTGGATTCCTCACTCAGGATGGAAGTGCTCACTCCCCCAGGGGCCGCGAGTGTTGACTGGGCCAGCTTAAGCCTGAAACGTTCCACAGCCCTCAGTGAAAGAGAGATGCCACTCCCAAGGCTTGCCCCGCCCCCAGGGCAGCCTGCATGGATAATGACCAGCTAATTTAGGCTAGAAAGGCCCAGCCCCCTTTCCTCAAATGAGGACAACTCTGAGGGCCATCCCCATGCCAGAGCTCCATAAAGGACTGGCCAAGTCTTCCGCTGCAACACAACTTCATCTTCTCTCTTTCTGCAATCCTGCTTCCCTTACACCTTCACAGGGGTGGTTCCTGAACACACCCACCAATGAGACGGCTGCATACAAATCCCTGCCTCAGAGTCAATCTCCTGGGAAATGAGACCTAAGAGAGTTGGTACTGGGAGGGATTCTAGGAAGCTGACTCTGACTTGGGACTTGGGAGGACAGATCGCCTACACCAGGAAAGCCCCATCACTTCTGGTAATTGAAGGACGGATGTCCCCGGGCATGCTGTAGTGGTACAATTTTTAAAACTTTCACTGATGGTGAAACAGAATGGAATAGAAGTGGAAGTAAAATCCACTGGCAGAAGTACTAGCTGAGGAGTCTGAGAGGTTCGGGGAAAGACTGTGGAACTGAGTGGCTCTTACTGGGTGCTATCAATGAAATGGAAAAAGACAAAGTCTGAGGATGGTTTATCTCCAATTGAAGGTGAATTATGAAAGCCAGAGGGCTTTCTTGGCAGCACCAGCAAAGGCTCTTATCTCCTATAGCCTAGGCAGAAGGAGCTGAGGATCAGGCCAGGACAGGATGATAAAGAGATAAGAGCTCCAGTAAAGGCTGAATTCTCAACCCCAGCAAGGCTTCAGTACCAAGGTCAGGGACCTAATTGGAAAGAAGTAGGACCCCAAACCTGGGATGGGGACATTTGGATCAATGCACTTGAAAACCTTGAGTCGTCAGATTTCCCTAAACCTCTCAAGCCTGCAGAAATGCCCAGAAGTGATGTCTTTGCTAGAGCAGGTCAACAAAGCTTTGGATGCATTTTTCCAATCCTATCAGGAAGTCAGATCTGAAGCAGTACTCAATTCACGTGGGACAAAAAAACAGTATATTTTTATGATCTTACCTCAGGGCTATGTAAACTCTCCCACCCTCTGTTATTACACAGTTTGAAGGGGCCTGGACCATCTGGACATTCTTTACAATATCATATTGGTCAGTTACATCCATGACATTATGTTAATTGGTTATGATGGGGACAATATGGCAAGCTGAGGAGGTATTAGCAACTGTGAGGATTCAAGGGCTCCCTGCCTTAATGAAATTTTAAGAGCCTAGTGCCCTGGAACATGCCAGGGCATCTCCTTCAAAATAAAGGGCAAATTAAGGCATAACCTACTCTCACCCATAAGAAGGAAACATTTTGGAGATGGATCACCTGAATGCCACCTGTCAAGAAAAACCTCAGGGTTTTGGGTTCTAGAGGCAACCTACCTATGCTTGGATATTCCGCTCCAACCCACACACCAAGTGACATGGAAGGCTGCCCAAGCTGGTCCGGGCTGCAGTGCAAGGAGTCATACAACCTGCTGCTTGGGTCATAAAACAGTGCCTGTGGTAACAGAGATATCTATGGTGGGGAAAAAAACTCTGTGTGGAGTGTATAGTAAAGAAATTAACCCTGTACAGAGAGGTTTTGTCTTTGCCCTGGCCTCCTGGAAGGTAATCCCTGTTTGTCTGGGAGTCTTGGGCCAGCCAGACAGTAACAACGTGATTTCAAGTGAGGGCTTTGAGTCATGTGGTATCAGTTGGCCTGGAGACAGATTGAGCATGTGGACAATCAATCTTGTCTTTCTAATGGATCCCAAGAAAAACTCTGAAGACCAAGGTTTGGATGACTTCCCCAGTTGGCAATTCTGTGTGTGCACTGTTACACATCAATGCTGGGAAAGTAATGTGTCAGGGCTCCTCAGAATGAGAACAGAGTAAGTTCTACATTTGGTACTTCCCCAAACTCTGCCCTATGTACTTTTTTCCTTAGCTGCTTTTAATCTGTATCCTTTCGCTGTAAAAAAGTCCTAACTGTGAGTATAATAGCTTTCAGTAAGTTCTGTAAGTCCTTCTGACAAATTATCAAAACTGAGAGTGGTTTTAGATCCCCCCACCCCCAAAAAAGACATGAAGTTGAAGTCAAAAGTGAGAGTAGTTTTGTGGGTGGGCTATTCTCTCTAACTTTGTAGTAGGCCTAAACTCCTCACATGGAGCTATGGGGCAAGGCCCAATAGGAGAACCACAATGTAGACCTCTTAGGATTCTGGAGCAAGGCCATGACATCTGTATCGGGGAATTATACACTATCCAAAAATAGTTCTTGGCATGTTACTGGGCCTTAGAGATGCGTCTCCAAACACAGGGATCATGTATCTATGCATCTAGAACTGCTGATCATGAGCTGGCCCAAACTGTAAGATTACACAGCCCAATAACAATCCATCACAAGACAGAAATAGTACATTAGGGGTCAGTCACAAGAAGGGTCAGAGAGCACAAGTGAGCTGTACTAGCAAGTGGTCCAGACCCCCATGTCACTGCTGTTGCATCATTACTTCCCCTCACACCAATGGTCCCACAGTGGGGTCCCTTATAACCAGCCGGTAGAAAAAGAAAAGAGACAGAGCTTGGTTTACAAATGAGTTTTGGTTTGTGTAAATACAAACCAAAGACAGACTTACACTGTCCTGAAAGACAGTAGTGAGAGAAAATCCTCCCACTGGACAAAACTGTGGGTGGCTTATGCGGCCATCTGCTCTGTGTGATAAAAGCATATATAAACACTTGGACAGTTGTGAATGTTTACATTGGTTGGTTAAGGGCCTGGAAGCAAAAAGGTTGGAAGGTCAAGGAAAAAAGGTCTTGGAAAAAGTCTTATACATGGACCTTTGGGACATATACAATATAAAAGGCATTTACTGAGCCATCCACCTGGCAAGAGAGACAGAGAAGGACACAGGATGGCAGAGTAAGGATAAAAGTCAGAGAGAGATTTGGGGGTGCCTGGGTGGCTCAGTCAGTTAAGTGTCTGACTCTTGATTTCTGCTCAGGTCATGATCTCAGGGTTGTGAGACTGAGCCCCTGCATCAGGCTCCATGCTCAGTGGGGAATCTTCTTAAGATTCTCTCCCTCTCCCTCTGCTCCTCCCCTCAACTCATGCACACTCTCTCGCTCTCTAAAATAAATAAATAAATCTTTAAAAAAAAGTCAGAGAGAGATTTGAAGATGCTATAGTGTTGGCTTTGAAGATGGAGGAAGGGACCATCAGCCAAGGTATGCAGGCAGCCTCCAGATGCTGGAAAAGTCAAGGAAACAGATATTTCCTAGTGCTTAATAGAAATTTCAATCAGGGCAATGAACTCTTCATTTACAAGGCATCACTAACATGTAGCATGAGATTTTGCACAAAGTAGGCACTCAATAAATATTAATGGATGAGTGAATGAATCACTGAATTAAATCTTCACATTCATGATTCTCTGCAATCATGAATTATGCATGAGCTCTTTTCTGTCTTTGGAATGACCTTCCTCCAACCTGATAAATCTACAAAAGTTCACCCCATCCAAAATAAAGTCATCTCTACCGTAAAACCCTCCTACTCCTCAACACAGTTAACTTCCAAATGCACTCCCTTTACTATTTATACATACTTCCTCCACAGCATTTACTACAGTGAACTCTGTTTATTTATATACATGTATATCTCTTAAGATTGTGAGTAGCTTAGAGAAAAAGGGTGATGGATTATTTATTCAAATATCCCCTAGAGTCTTAGCATCGTGTCTAGCACATAATAAATTGTTGAACATTTGTTGAATGAATAAGTGAATGAAGAACGAAGGAGAGACAATTTCAAGTCTATGCAGAATGAGTTCAAAACCCAGGGGAGGAAATCCGTATAAACCAGATAGAGAAGGGATTTCCCTGAGAGAGAACCTGGGACAAGATTTGGATTTCTGGGGCCAGCCAGAGGAATGTCAGAGAGGCATCTTTACAATAGCCTAAAACCCAGGAGAGTAATGTCTAAGGGTAGAAATGACAACTTGAGTCTGACTGGTCCATCTTTGGACCATGAGATTCAGAAAGGAACCATGGATTGCATCAAACATCACAAAGCTCCCTGGCCTCAGCCCTCCAGGGGCTACACCTGAGCAGTGGTCACTCTAAAAGACAGGGGGACACAGGCTCTAAAACCAGGCTGCCTGGGTTCAAATCTTACCTTTGCCACCTACTAGTTGTGACCTGGTGCTCAGTGTTCACATTTTCTATGCCTCAATTTCTTCATCTGTATATGGAGGTAATAACAGTATAAAACATAATAGCATATAATTATTAATTATAGTATATAATAGTATATTGTATAATAAATATATATATATATATTATACCATACTAAAAAAAAACACTCTATATATATAGGGTGTTTTTTGTTTGTTTTTTTAGTTTAAATAGGTCCTGTGTTTAGAATACTGTCTGGCACATTACAAGCACACAACCAAAAAGAGACTTCTGAATACTACCTAAAAAACACCAAAATGCTGACTTGCACTGTTAGAGAACTTGGTAAGATTTCTGCAAACTTTTTAACTCCCCAGGTACTTTTAATTTTTGCTAACCTTTATATATAGTCCCACAGAGGTCAGCGGTAAAGTCTCTAAACAGTCTCTCAGAGTTTATCTGGGGGGACATTAATAAAGAGCGGGGCTAAAAGGAATCATTCAGCTACCAGATCTGTTGTGGAAGAAGAGCAGCCCCTCACATAAAGCAGATACTGGAGCCTGAAAGAAGAAAGGGGAGGAAGTCAACCCCCCAGGCCATGGAGCCCACACACAAAGGGGACAAGGGACTCCCCAGGATGGAGACGTGGCTCCAAGGCTTTAAGCTGCAGGCACATGGCTCCCCGAAAATGTCCAAAATTAACCTCATCTCTGCCTCCAAGTGTCCCATGTCCAGCGGGCAGTATACCACACTAATAAACTTGAAGCTGTTTTGTTATATTATCCTTCTCTTTTATCCCTCATATCCGGTCTGTCACCAAATGTTAACTATTTTTTCTATTTCTTTTTTTTTCCCATTTTATTATTGAAGTATAAAATACAGAAAATTATATGTTCAGCTTAAAGAACAATAGCAAACAAGCACCCATTTATTCCTCCATCCAGGTTAAGACACAGAATATTGGCAGGGCTTTTAGTGTCCTTTACGGGCTCCACCCGGATAATCCTATTCTTCGTTACTTCACCGGTTTCCATGGATTCACCTTCACTGCTGTAACTCCACTGTTGTCACCAGACTATCATTACCTCAGACCAACATCAAAGTTGTAACTACTTCATTCATTCATTCATTCAAAATATAATGAGCACCTCCTACTAGATGAGCGGTATGCTGGGCCTTATTGAAATCAAAAGCGAAGCCCTGCCTTCCAGGAGCTCAGATTTGAAGGAACAGACAGACCAGAGATGGACAAGTACAACCGAATGTCATGAACACAGGACGGAGGTAACAGAGATGCTTTGATGGCTGGGGAGAATCCTGGTTCATCTCCCTGTCTCCTCCTTCAAACTCTCCAGCACTCCATTTTTATTATATTATATATGTAGTCTAGGATTAACAATAATTTCCCTCTACCTAGTTTTATAACCTTCCAAAATCTGGCACAAAGGAACATGCATCAGGCATAGATCTGAGTCTAAGCTCTACCCCTTACAAGCTGTGTCACCTGAGAAAGTCTACTTAACCTCTCTGAGCTTCAGGATCCTCATCAGTAAAATGAGAATCATAGTAACATTTCCTGCTGAGTTATTGTAGGTATTGATCTCATGATGAACGTCAAAGTACTCTGCCAGCTAAAAAGCACTATGCAAATATTGTATGGGATGTTCTCTTTCCTCTCCTCTTGTCCTTGTTGAAATTTACCCACCATTAAAGATTCAACAATTATGTCTTCCATGGACCCTGAAGCTTCCAGTCAATCTCTCTGTACCCTTGACTCCTCTTGCTATTTTAGTCAGCACCACATATTTTGGGCCGGAATGACTTTGCAGGAGTGAGTTTAATTTCTCAAAGCAGACTCTGAGCATTTTGAAGGTAAGATTATGTCTCATATTCTCCTAGTGTCCTCCGAGGACCCAACACTCTGCTTGACGTCATTTAGAACATTCTCACATGTTCATTGCTTATTGAGCAGAGTATGACTAGCACAGTGTTAGAATTCAATTATAGAAACACTGTCTTGATGGTATTTCTATATATTTCTGCCAGAAATTTGTTATGAAATTAAAATGGCTGCAAAATACCAGCAACACCTGAACATCTAATGTGTTGTTTAACTGATGTCAAATGAGGAATTAGAAGTTCCAGATTTTGACTTATATTCCCTATCACCGACTGCATTCCCTCAGACAAATGTGGCCAGATGCCTCAGTTTTGACACATGCAAAATGAAGTCATAAACTGCTATCAATTCCGGGGGAAAAAAAAAAAAACTATCAATATGTTCTATGAAGAAGGCTTTGGAATGCCATGATCTCCTAGAAATAAAGAAAGCAGTCAAACATTGGTTTGGGAAGACCTTTTTGGATATGACACCAAAAGCAAAGGCAACAAAAGCAAAAAGAGCAAAACCAGACAAGTGCGATTACATCAAGCTAAGAAGCTTTTGCACTGTAAAGGAAACCATCACCAGACTGAAAATGCAAACTATGGATGGCAAAAATATTTGCAAACCATATATCTGATAAGAGGTTAATGTCCAAAATATATAAAGAACTTATCTCAAGAGCAAAATAATAATAATCATCATCTAATTTTAAAAATGGGCAAAGGGCCTGAATAAACATTTCTCAAAAGAAGACAAACAAAAAGCCAACAGATATACAAAAAGATACTCAATGCTACTAATCACCAGGGAAATGCAAATCAAGACCTCAGTGGAATACCATCTCACACTTGTTAGAATGGCTATCGCCAAAAAGATGAAAGATACCAAGTTTCGACAAGGATGTGGAGAAAAGGGAATCCCTATACATTATTTATGGGAATGTAAACTGGTACAGCCATTATCAAAAACCATATGGAGGTTCCTCAAAAAATGAAAAATAAAACTGACATATGATCCAGTAACCTCACTTCTTGTAATAGGTCCAAAAGAAATGAAATCAATATCTCAAAGAGGTATCTGCCCTCCCCTGTTCATTGCAGCAGTATTCACAATAGCCAAGATATGGAAACAACCAAATTCCATTGACAGATGAGTGTGTGTGTTTTATATATATATATATATATATATATATATATATATATATATATATAATCGAATAACATCCCATTATATATACGTGTATATATACGTATTATGTCTTCCATGGACCCTGAAGCCCCATTATATATAATGGGATGTTATTTGGCCATAAAAAAAAAAAGAGAGAGAGAAGGAAATCCTGCCATTTGAGACAACATGGATGAACTTGGAGGACATTACTCTAAGGGAAATAAGCCAGATACAGAAAGACAAATACTGCATGGCCTCACTTATATATGGAATCTAAAACAATTGAACTCATAGTAACAGAGCAGAATGCAGGGGTTGGGGGGAAATGGAAGATGGAGAGATATTGGGCGAAAGGGTATGTTTCAATTATACAAGAAGAATAAATTCTGGAAATCTAACAGACAGTAATGTAACTACAGTTAGTAATATTATAGCATATACCTTAAATATGCTAAGAGGGTATATCTTAAGTGTTCTCACCATCACCACCACAACAAAAATGGTAACTGTGTGAGCTGATGGATACATTAATTAGCTTGATGGCAGTGATCATTTCACAATGTTTAACAATATCAAAACATTAAGTTGTACACCTTAAGAATATATAAATATTATTTGTCAGTTATACCTTAATAAAGCTAAAAAAAGAAAAGCAGTCAGTCAAATATATTCAAGATATCCTTATAATAATTACTGTTTCTACATTACCCCAAATTAGCTGTAGATATCATCATACACATCCAGTAACTCCATGGACGAGGTGAATTCTTAAATCTGTTTTACTTAGTCTAATTTAGTCAAAAAAAGTGAAAAGGCTTGTGGGGGCACACATGGAACGGGGAAGAGGGTAGCGAATGCTGGTAGAACAAAGAAAACTTCTGAATCTCCTATTGAAAGCCTCATTTTCTCCAATCCACATTCCTTCCTATGCCCCCTAATAGTCAAGCTTTAACGTCAGAAAGAACAAATCTCTGAATGCCAGGAAAATGATGATTCCTTTCTCATCATTTTTCTTTGATTTTATGATTAGCAATTGGTAATCTAAAATATACCCTATACATCAGAGTCAGAATACTGACTTTTAATACTTCTCAGTTGTTCTGCTTTTAGTATCCAGAGTTTGTCTATATTTTGAACAGTTCACATTGACTATTGGTGTAACTCCGACCATGCATGAATTGTTGTTAAAGGTAAATAAATAAAACACTGCTGTTAATTAATGTGACTTACCATTTCTTAAAGAGAAGGTGCAGAGTGGAGCAGAAAAAGGTTAAGATTTATAACCAGAAAGACCCAGTTTGAAATCCATTTACTTATCATCTAGATCATGGGCAAGTTACCTTCTTCAAGACTCAATTTTCCCACCTATAAAATTTATAAGACTGATGTAAGAATTAGAGTGAATGTCAGTAAAACATCCATCATGGTATTTTCTGTGAAAACAGTTACACAACGAATGTTAAATGCTTAGAATGCATGCTGATAATTTACGTTAAATTGTCTTTAATCCAGTTTTCTGTACTTCTATTTTAACTTGTCTTGACCCAATACCAGTGACTGGGGGGATGGAGGGGTAATCAGAATATCCTGGGAAATGAGGAAATAGTAGTATTTGAAGAAAGCATATTCAATATCACCATTGTTTTTAATTGGATCAGGTGGATTATTAGGGACATGTTTCCAGGTTCCCTATAGGAGCCATGGAATAGCATCCTAGTAGTTTAGATTTTGTTTCAGGTGGGCTGTGGGTTTTGTTGTTTTTGTCACTGTTGTTTTAATGAACGCCAGCATGCATCATCGTCACCATAGAACAACTTCCAAGCAGACATACTTTTAACAACCAGCATTAACTACGGCGATAGATTTCCTGGTTGTGTCTGTGTTGCTGATGCTTATAACGTTAGAGTTCATGAAGGTGAAGAGTGTCTGACGGCATACTTGTGGCATTTGAAGATTTCATTTGACAGTATCGACTGCAGTGAACACGCACCAAACAACATTGATAAGAGTATCTCGTGTGGTTTTTGCTAGGCGGTCTGATACAATGAAAAGAGATTTGGGCTCAAAATTCACAACAGCTGGTCCCACCCATGATTCTATGTTGGATTTGCTCTGTGACCTTGAACATTTTATTAAAGCTCTTTGGCACTGGGCAGCATCTGTAAAATTGGGGCAGTATCATTGTAATACAGCTTCAACTCACAGTTCGGTGGCACGGCATTTCTATTACAATCTAGTGCGCACCAACAATGGGATAGCTCTACTGAATGCAGAATAAATCTTTGGCTGACAAACTGAGCTGGGAAGGCAGGTCACACACCCAGGGGAACGATGGGGAAATAAACTCAGGGGAATTACCATGCATTACAAAGAATTTTATAAATATAGTTTTAGATAGACTTGTATAATGATAATAAGAGACAGGAGGATGCTGTACTCAAATCAGAATAGGAGGACAAGGAGATTGGGTACTATCGCTAGCCTCCATTTTAACATTTAAAGCTACAATTATGGTGCTTTTGCTGGACATCACAGCCAGTTCATTTGTATTTTCCTGTCTGATTGGCTGAACCCAGGCTTTGCCACACGGCTTTTGGCTGGAATGGTAGGCACATCCCATGCCATCAAGACAAGTCACATATGCAAATTACCCTCAGATTCTGGCTCTTATCTGCTACAAACCTGGTGGGGGGTGGGAGGAAGAGTGGTGGAGTGTCTGTTTATGAATTCAATGGCTTAGAGCCCAGGGAAATATGAGGATGCTTTATTGCTGCAGCTACCACCTCCTGATAAAGAGAAGAGAGATCGTGACCATGACAAAGAGAACAAAGTTACTGCAATAAGCAAGGGTATCTCCCAGAAGTGACACTCAGTAGGAGCATGTGCTGGGGAAAGCACATGGACAGGACCAGAGGATGGATGAGAATCTTGTCATTGTCTCTATGAAAAAGGAGAGCAAACCCCAAAACGCAAGCAAGGCGCAATGAGAGGATAAGGTGAAAATCAAAGTACAGAACACAGTATCATTTCTGGCCGTGGTGCATGGCCCAGGTCAGTGGCGTTCAAGGTGTGCTCTCTACACTGTGTCACCACCTACAGCAACACGTATAAAAACTGACGCTGAGTATTTAGAAACTTTCATAGCAGTTTCATAATTACATCTACTGAGTCCAATACTAAAAAAATTTAGGTTTAGATTTTGTACGTCTTTTAAAAATTTTTATGTTTCTAGTACTTTATTTTTATGATACTTCACAAAAGTATTGGTTTATGACCGATTTGGAAATGAAGTGTTAGAAACAGTTCTCTACCCCATATAACATGTTGAGAAGAAATAGCCTAGTTCACAGCCCACATCAGTCCCTTTGGATTAAAGGGTTCTGTAAATACACATTCATCCAGGGATATGAGATCTCATTAAATACCTCTTAAACACCCAAGGATACATTGGTAGCAGATATAGATACAATAGTATGTTGGCAGGAAAGGAAGCAGATACAGTGTCAGTAGATCCAGAGAAAAGTATATAAGCAGAATGTCTGAATTATTAAGGAGTAGGTTTAGACTCAAGATATGTACCAGTCTGGGTTCAATCGGGAGACAGAAATCACCCAGCAATTTAAACAGGGGCAGTTTAATATAAAGAATTCTTCAACGATTACAGGGGAGTCAATAAAGAGATGTTAAAGAGCACTCTAAAGAGTACCCAAAGGCTAAGTGAGAGTCCCTACAGCTGCGGATCAGACCTCATTGGAGGAAATGGGGGAGCGAGAAGTGTGCTGGGCTGCCTGAGCCAGAGCCGGCCCACAGTGGCAGAGCAAGCAGGAGCCAGCCCCCTGGGGGCAGGTGAGTCAATGCTGGGCGAGGGCACAGAGACGGAAGTGGGCACTGCTATAGGCACAGGTCTAAAGTAGGCAGTGTCTGCATCTTGGGGGAGCCGCGGAGGTCACCCGAATCACTGCACCACGTCTGCAACGTGGTCACCAGGCCCAGGCCAGGCCAGCAAGTTGGCCAAGAGATTGCACACTCTGCGCACATAGCTGGGACAGGGCAGCACCAGAGTGCATGCGCGCCCGCGCGCGCGCCGCCGCCGCCGCCGCCGCCGCCACCCCCACCCCCATTCCCTTACCCCTCATGGACCAGACAGTAGGCACAAGAAGGAAAAGGCATCACACCGGAGCCAGGAAGAGACGCCCCCCTACTCCTCCCGCAGTGCTCCTCTAGCGCCCTCTATTGGTAATGGTTAGCTGTATGCTCTCTGTAAAGGAGAAAGGCTCAGTGTCCATCATTGCACCACAGGACCCGAACACTGAATTTGGAGCTGAGCGCTGAACACTGATGACTGGTGCAACGTTAGAAAGAACAGTGCCACACATGAGCTAAGGAAAAATGACTCAGGAGGCAAGTCCCCATAATAACTCAGTGAGTCTGATTATCCCCATGTTACAGATGAGAAAACTAAGGCACAGAAGGTTTAGTATCGTGCACAAAGCCACATAGCTAGAAAGTGGGAGAGTAGGGATTTTAACCCTGGAAATTAGGCTCTAGAATCTTTGCTTTTTAACAACCATATGATGATGCTCACAGTTGTGGACTAATTAAGCAATAATAGCTAACGTTCACGGGGAATTTACTATATGTCAGACATTATGTTGAGTACTTTATATCCCTATTCTCTTTAATCGTTGTCACATGCCTATGAAACAGAGCCTAGGGCTACCCCCTCTCTTTTGGAGATAAGGAAATAGAGCTTCTAGGGGTTTATCACCTAGCCTAAGGCTACACAGCTAATAGGCAGTTTTGTTTCCAGGTACTCTGCTTCTGGACCCTGGATACATACATAACCATCCGGGTCTCTTTGTACAGGAAGAGTCAGAGAGGAAAGAACACAGCAACAAAAATCATCAAAGAAGGCTTCAGAAGAGAGAGGCAGCTTACGCTGGACTTTAAGGTTTGGTAGGATCTGAATAAACAAAAGGTACAGAGCAGTTTTGCTTATTTGGCACACACACAAATTTTTTTTTTTTTTTTTGTTTTCGTGTACTTCCACACCTTTAAAAATCTAGAGATTTCACACAAAATCTGAATTTCTAGCTTCTAAATATGTAGAAGATATGTCAATACTGAGCTACACTATGACATGGCGTCCATTCGCTAGGGCCTAGTAGCAACGGGGCCCTTTCGACCTGCTGAGCCCTCCCCAGTTTGCCATGCTCCCCACCACTCCCTGCTGCCTCACACCCATCTGCTTCACTCATTTACACTGCATGGCACCTGTGGGAAACTGAGACTGCACGTGGAGGCAGAGAGTCTCAGGCTGGGGAGAAAGCATGATGGAAGGTACGAAAGCAGAGATTATCATGTCACGGGCGTGCGTGTGTGTAGTCCAACTCAAAAGAAAAAGTAGAGGAGTAAGAAGTAAGTGATGGCACTGTTTAGAGCTGAATGGAGAGATGAGCTGGGAGCTGAGCAAAGGAATAAAGGAAGGACAGTGAAGGATTTCAGCAGGGAGATTCTATGAATGACTCCTCTCAGAGCTGTGGTCCTGGGGGTGTGGCATTTCAAAAGTTGAGTTGGGTAGGAGAGATTAGACAGGGGAGAAACAAGTGGGACAAGACTTGAGGGGACACTGCACTGAGCCATATGAAAAGCAGTAAGAGTTTTAGACCAAGAAGGAGCCCCTGTTCCTGCCTGGTGCAGCCAGGAAATATTTAGCACCTTGTCTGGCTTTATTTCCTTAAGTAGTCCCTGGTGTAGTAAACGGAGTGGGAAAAGGTGATGTTTGGGCTAGAGGGTGATATGGGAAAGAGATGATTTTTCACTACTAAACAGATGGGGAGACTGAACAGGAGAGTGTTGGCAAATAGAGAAATGTCACAAAAAGAGCCTGCAATAACAGCCTTAAGCCATAAGTGTCTCTTTTCTCTTTTCCTTCCACACAGTCTATACCCACTCCTTGTAAATTCCTATACACTTAATAAAAATATTATATGTGAAAGCAATTTGCATAGCAGGTGCTCAATAAATATAAGTCTGACTCAAGACAGACATTTCAGTTTGCCAATCTGCATTTCTGTCAGGTCTGCAAAGACCAACTTCAGCTGTAATAGATTCAGTACTTTGAGGGCATCACTGCAGCTCAAGAGGAAGGAAACCACTAATGAGGAGAAACTGCAGCAAGAGGAATAGGATGAAAGAGTAACACATATTTTTATTCCTACGGGAAATAATTGCCTAGAAATCGCATAAACTTTCTCAAGTTGAAAACGAATACTGTACTTTAAATTCCCTCTAAAGCCCATGATCTAGTGACCGCATTTTTACCCTGAGCTGAGACATGTGGCACAGTAAATACAATTACAACCAAAGTCAATATACTCTTTACATTGTGTATTTCCTCTCATCAGTGGGTTTTCAATGGGTGACATCAGTATAGCATTGAAGTACTTCAGCCCAAAGCATCTCAGTTATGGGGTCATGAAGGATTTCTTCCATGTTAAATTTTTTATGGGAACAATATGATACAGTAGAACAAGTATTAATATAGCATACCAAGGATTCTAATACTAACTTTGCCAGGTATTGAGACTTTGGGCAAATCACTTTACCTCTCTGGGTCTCAACATCTTCCTCTAAGAAATGAGATCAGAGAGTAATGGTTCCTAAATCCAGCTGAATAACAGAATCACATGGGGGGGTGGGGGGTTTGCAGAATTTTAGAAACACACATTCCTGGGCTCTCCAGCCTATTACTCAGAATATCTGGAGACAGACCCAAAATCAGGCCCTTAACAAAGAACCACAACATCTCAGTGGCTTACGTCAATAAATATTTAGGTCACAAGTCCATAGGTGAGTCAGCTGGTCTTGGCTGGGCTCAGCTGCATGGCCCTGCTGATCCGGGCTGGCTCAGTCACATCTGGGGGTCAGCAGATGGTTGCCTGATGGGGGCTGGGCTCCGCGGGGGCAGCCCAGTTCTGATCCACGTGCATGCATGTTATCCTACTCTAGGGACCAACATCCTACATGATGGATGATTTCTCATACAACACCAAAGGTGCAAAGCAGCCAGCTGAACTCCACAAGCTCATTTCAAGCCTTTACTACCCCATGTCTGTGGAACATCAAATTGACCACAACAAAGTCTAGGCTAACATCGAAGGGGAAAAGTATGCTCTTCCCATGGAAATTAGGAGGAAAGATAGATACTTTCAAAGAATAATCCCATCTGTCACAGGATGCCAGGAAACTGTATTTTTTTTTTTTAATCCCCAGGTGACTTGGATACAGAGTCAGAAATAAATGATCCAAGCTATTTTCTAGCTCTATCATTCTAAGATGCTGCAAACTGATGAAGAGAAAGTGAAATTGGGTTGAGAATAAGGTGATCTGGGCGGAGAGAAATGAATCCTTACCACCATCAAGTAAAAGCCATTACCCATGGCACAGCGAGTCACAGCCAGTGACTTGTGGAAAATATGAGAGACTATCCTCTTCCAAGCGCTCATATGAGCTTCCTCACTTTGCTCCTGACAAACCCCTACCAGTAAGCTGTTAGGAGTCTCATCCTTTTCTCATCTTCTTTTAGACCAAGAAAATGGCCCAGAAAGATGAATCCTCTTGCTTCAGGCCACACAGCTCAAACATGGCAGCATCAGGATTCTAACCCTAGTTGGGCTGACGAGTCTCGACTCCTTTCACTGCAGCTTTACCTGCCTTCACACAGGGTTACAGCAAGGACCCAGCCAAGCACAGCAGAGTCTGGAGACTGGAAAACTTCCTGAGAAGTTTCTCATCTCTAAAGTGGGCGTCACAGAACCTGCATCGTAGGGTCTCTATAGGAGTAAATGGGTCAATGTCTGTAATACTGTGCAGTGTGTATATATATATACAGTCTGGAACATGGCAAAGGCTAATTAGGTGTCTGTTAAATAATGGTCTCATTGGGACACATGGCTTGTGTATAGGATAGAGAACAGTGATTCTCAGGGTATGTTCCTCAGACCATATCCCACACTGACTGGGACGGGGCCCAGCAACCTGCATGTTAACAAGTCCTCCGAGGGATTCTGATGCATGCTCAAGTATCTCAGGAATCTTGCTGTCCTCTGCCTCTTATTAGAAAACTCTGTAAGTCGATATCAAAATAATGGTATTTGCCACTTATTGAACCCTCCAAAGTATTAGGCACTGCACTAGGCACTTTTAATCCTCCCAACAGCCCTAGGAGGCCATCACTATTATTACTCCCAGTTTGTAGATAAGAAAATTGAGGCACAGAGCAAGTAAATATAAATAGCAAACTGGCCACTCTAGGATTTGAACCCATTCTGTCTAAAACCGGGATCTACACTCTTCAATCTCATACCACATGACTGGAAGAGGGCTGTTGGATACATCAGGAACAGCTCTTAGACACAAAGCTCTGGCTTTAGGCACAAACCTGCCACCATGAGCACCCACCCTCCAGGGAGACGTCAGAAAGGCAAAGAGCAGTTGCTCTTTCCTGGGATTGGAAATCACACAGCGTCTCTTATCTGCTGGTACCTCAGTCTCTGCCTTGCTGGATGCTAGACCCCACCTGCCATAATCTCCCCAAAGGAGAGTAACCCTTCCAGCCTCTACTGCCTTTCTAGACTCACTCTCTCTGTTTTTAGACCTTGGGTGTTCTGGATTCTACCAGACTTGCCTGTTTCTTCGGTCTCCAACTAGACCTGAGTTTCCTACCAGCCCCTCCCACATCTCTGACCTGTTGCCCGGCCAGCCCTGCACACGCCCAGCAGAAAACACATAAACCATTTCCCGACCACTCAGAAACACCACACGCCTACGCATATTAAGAGTTTTGTAAGAGATTCAATGGGCCGGCTCGTTTGGCAAATTTTAAAAACCACACTATCTACGCTGTTTGTGCCTTGTTCTTAAAACAGAAAATGAAATATCCTGGTTTTTAGCAAAGAGACCATCTCTTAAGGGCAGCTGCCAAATCTCTGAATGTGTATGTCTTCAGGGACAGTGACAAGAGTCCCTGCCATTTGCATCTGAGCTATTTCAGCTTTCACCTTCATTCGGAGGGCCTCGATGCAGCTGTCTAGAGCACATGGTTATTTGTAAAGCGCCTCCTGCCAAATCCATGTGCCGGGTGGAGAGTAATAAAGGAAACTGATCTCACCTGGGACAGAGGCCAGCTATGCTAGCCAAAGAAGCAGAGAAGAGAAAGAGCAGGGCTCAGAAGGGGCACCACCCACCCTCCGAAAGAGGCCGCAGACAGAGGGAGGGAGACAGACAGAGAATGCCTGCGCACATACGTTGTCAGGAAGGGCTGGTGGGTTCTGAGAAAGCCCCAGAGAGCAGCTGCTTTTGTTTCCTTGGAGGCAGAGCCCAGTAGGGAGTGGGGAAGACAGGAGTCCTGGAGACAATTACTAGAAAGGCATTCCCTGGTGTTCTAATGAGGCAATTAGAGCCACTGAGGTTTCCACTGTCAGAGCAGGACAAGGCTCCGAAGACCCCAGCCCAACCCCCTCGTTTTACAGAAGAGGACTCCACTGAGGCCCAGAGAAGGAGAATGACTTGCCCAAAGTCACAGTGCCAATTAGGGCTGGGACCAGAACCAGGTATCCAGACACCATGTCTCTGCTGGAATCGAAACCCCACCCATCCGGAGGGCGGCATCTGAGGGCGGGTGGGGGGTGAGGAGAAAAATGCTCATGGCAGCAAGAGGGTTTTCACTCTTTGCAGCCTGGGTGGGTTTCCTTCAGGGGGCACAATCAGTTCAGGGGGAGGCCTATTGCTGAAAAGAAGCCTGGGTCAGGGTGGGGAGGGAAAGGACCGGATCAGGGGTGGGGGTGAAGTGTGGGGCTGGGGTAGCCCCCAGGAGGCTGTGACTTTTACCTGTCTGAGCCAGATACTGTCACCTTGAACAAACACATGATTCATCTCTGCATTGCTAAGGAGCCCATTCCCAGGGCTCTCAGGGGGTCCTAAAAGGCACAGAGCCCTGAGATGCCTGGAGTTTCAAATTTTGAAGGGCCTCCCAAGCCCAGAGGCCACCAAGCCTCACAGTGTTTCCTTAGTCCTTAACAAGCCCAATAAATCCGCTAACAAAAGGCAGAAGAAAGAACCTGAAGAATGCACCCTGCCTTCGCCTCCCTCCTCTGCCCCCCTCTGCTCCCTGCACACTTGTCCTCCTGAATTGCCTCTTTGTCTGCCCATCTCCCTAAGCAGGCTCAGCGATTTGCATCTTTGCTGTTCCCCTTTTTTAAAATGACAGAAAAACATTCAGCAGAATGGAGCCTGCCCTAGCAGGGCTTCTGCCCACAGAAACAGAGGCACGGAAGTCAACTTGACATTTAGCCAAGTGTGACCCCTCCCATCCCCTCACACATACCCCAAAGTAGACTTTAATAAAGAAGGTTCTGAGAACGGGCAGTAAGGGACTAAAGGAGAAAAGGCACAATCTTTTCACCGTGCACAATTCAGTAAGCATCTCTGTGCACAAATTCTTGTGTATGAGTCACTGGAGCTGATGGGGTTCAGGACACACTACCCCCAAATATGGCGCCTTGGCATACTGAATACTGTAAGCTGAGGGTCACTCTGACCTCCTCCCCTGCCTCATCCCTCTCCCCTGAAACAGGTCACAGAACCCTCACCGAGAGGTGCCCTCCTGATACCTGGGGGAAAGGAAGAATCTGAACAAACAGGCCCTTCTTAAGTTCCCTCCAGTTTATTAGTTTACTAGACTCATAATCCTTAACCTAGCACAGTCCTCCACAGCTGCTCACTCTTCATCAAATCTGGCATAAAAATACACAGGTCTGTTTCTTTGTTCTTCATTTCCTTATGAAGTCTCCTGTGTCCTACAAAACAAATAAATTTGTATGCTTTCCTCCTGTTAATCCGTCTTTGTCAGTTTAATTTTCAGACCCAGCCAGGGACCTTAAGAAGTCACGGAAAACCTTTCTCCCCTCTAGAGATCAATGGTAAACTCTCAGTTGTGGGTTTTCTACCTCTCTTTTCCCAGCCTTTAAAGGGGAGAGAAGGAAGGGAACCATGTGTCTTATGACCTGTGTGCTTTATCACAGTTAATTCTACAAAAGCCCAACGTTCTTATGTTATAGACTGGGCTGCTGTGAATCTGAGGTTAAATATCTCACCCAAGGATACCTGAGATTCAATACCCATACGCTTTCCATATACCTGGTGGCCCTCTGTTGTTTTTTTTAAGTGCTATATTTAGGGAAATGTAGCAAATATTGTCATCAGAGGCCTACATTTTCTTCCAATTAAAAAGATATGCCAAAAGGGCCTCTTCTATTTGTCTTTTTTATCTAACACAGCCTCGAGCACTTTCTACTCTCAGTTATATTGCTCACTATCCATTCACAGACAGAAGGGAGGAATTCGCCAGAAGGGAGAAGCACTGCACAGCCACATTAGCAGAACCCCTATGGTGGAACTGAGGACTTCATCCATGTTAATGAGGCAGGCATGGAAGGGGCACAAGTATTTAGAGTGTGGCTGAAAGAAAAGTGGTTCTTCACTTGGAGCTGCATGCAAAATACGGACAGTCATTGGGCCTGTGGGTATACCTGATGTTTTTTAAAATGATCGTTTGTTCTTCAGGGTCCTCAAGCCCACCAACATAATGTTACAGACTATAAAATGGATAGCTTCGATGAGGTTCAGGTGGAATCTGTTTATAAACAGTGGTGAGCCCCACTGTCCATTCTACCATCAGCCAGGCTTTGTCCTCATCTACCTCCTGTGAGGTGCATCTGCATGTGCTCTTGGGAGCAGGAACCCCGGGCATCGTGGCAGCTGACACTAACAACCAGAGGCTGGACACTAGTATCGGGGTGTCACCTGGCCTGCTCTTCAAGGTCCGTGGGAGATTCTGGGAGCAAGACTGGGAGGAAGGTACAGAGAATTCCCACACAACCCCTGCCCCCACATGCACACCCTCCCCCATCTGTACATCAATTGCAATAAATGCATTATTCTGGTGGGGAATGTTAATGTGGATAATCGAGGAGCCTTTCTTGATTTTTTATTCTGTCAAGTGGGAGATGATAGGACTTGACACTTCCAGATGCAAAGTATTTTATATTTATATATTATATAAATGATATATATATATATATATATATATATATATATCTCCCATTGTCCTATCATAAGGTTGAGCTTCTATTCCTAGGCAATGCTCCCGGACAAGTTTTGTTCTCAGACAGATGACCACCCAGAAGGATGCTCACAGCATAAAGTGAGGCAAATCTTGTCCTAAAATCTTAGAGTCGAGTATCACCACGAAAACTTACATTTCAAACCTTCCTTTGTTTTGTAAGATATGGAGGCTATTTTTAAGAGATTTTTAAGAAAGTGAGGGCATGAACCAAGCTGCTTTAAAGTGCTGGTGCCAACAGGTGCCAGTGGGGAGAGGACACCTTACCCCTCTCTAGGGACTGCAGCTCCACTGTTGTAACTTTACAAAGATAAACTTTTGGTAAGTGTATGGAGAGAGCAGCATGGGCAAAGATACTGGATTTTTATGAATTTCTAACATAGCACTTGGCACATGTAAGTACTCAACTAATGTTTGTTGTAAGAATAAATGGTTGGGATTCTTAGCAATAGCATCTGGGAGCATCTGTCCCAGGTAGAGGCAAGTAAATCTGAAAACAGAGAGGAAAATAGATAGACCATGATGAATGCAACTGATAGGCAAGAGGGTAAGCCTATGCGAGGCATTCCTTTCTGGGCCTGCAGAAACAATACGGGCACATTTTAAGGGAGTAATCTGCTTGGTTGAGGGAAAGAAGCTCAAACATTGGTGGCTATGGCCAGGTAAAATGCAAGCCCACATGTACACAAGAGTGCGCGTACACACACACACACACACACACACACACACATCTTTTTCAAGTTTCAAAGAGTGATTGTCCCTGAGTCCTACCTTTTCAAGTTAAAAATAAATAAGTACAAGCTCAACCTTGCCACAAATATATTTCAAATCCATTAGGACAGCAATTTTCTTTCTCCAGGAATACTAAAGCTTCAGACTATCAAATTACCAAAAACCATTAAAATATTTTAAATTATATCTGGCACCAAAGTATGAAAGACTAATGAGCCTAAAGGTTCTAAAATGTCAAACCTGAAAGTGAAATAATAATAATAATGATAGTGATAATAATAATAAAGTGAAAGTAAAAAGTGATTTTCCACTACTCTATAAATTATTTTCTTTCATCTCTAGACTGATGGGAACTTCTTTAAAAAGCCAAGAACGAGAATATCACCCCAAGACATCTGGTCCTCTCATCCTTTGGTGAAGTGCAGATGGAGACTCCTATGTGGTCTTGGTAAGAAGAATTGGTCACGCTCATTAACCTGGGCAGATTTAGCTTTCAAATAATAAGCTAAATTGAGAACTACCCAGAGACCAACTCTTGCAAAAGCTGCACTGTAGCCTGAAGGGGGACATGCCAATCTTGGATTAATTAAAAAGGTTATTAAATTGTTCAGATGGCATGTTAATGAGCAATCTGCAGGGCATTCAGTCAAAACCACGCCTCCCAGCCTTAATTACAGAACCCTGATACTGAAAAGAATCTGGGCGAGCCCGCAAAGGAGCTCCAAGTGCATCCGTCTTGAATATAATACGAATATGGTCAACCCAGGACAAATCCCATGAAGAAAGATGGTAGTTAAGCTGATAATATAAACTCTTTCAGAAGACAGGTGATGCTGATTCCAGCCAGCTTGAAGACACTGAGATGTTAGAATTAATTAGAGATATAATAGATAATGTGCCTTTATAATACATTTTGGACCCAAGAGGTCCAAGTGCTTGGTATATTTTATTAGCTCACGTTTTCCCCAATTCCTGGTGATAAAATTAGAAGCCTTAAAGTATTGTTTCTATTTCATAAAATTTAACTGAATTTATAGATTGAGATATTGTAATGTCTACCATCTACTTTAGAGTCTGAATGCTAGAGGAAGAGAGTACTTCTCAAAGTGTGGGCCACATGGTCTCACCTAATAACCCTCAGACTGATCTACAATTGCAGGTTTCTGCGTCAATTCTTTTGGGTGAATTATCCATAATTCCGTAGGCTTTAGTTTACATAAATAACCAAGGTTTATTTTCTAGTAAATTCCTAAATCAGTTAGCAGTCACTAACATTGGGCATCCATAAACTAAAACTAGGCAGCTCCTAGAGTTTACTGAGGAATATAATTGAATATTCTTCTGAGACACCTGACTGCCACACAGCGTTTGACAGGGATGAAAACCTCCTATTGTGGATGATCACTTGCAGATTACTGGAAATCCCACAAAATTCAGGAAGGGTAGCTTGTTTTCCTTGCATCACGAATTTTCTTGAGTTGGTCATGATTTAAATAACTGTCAGGATTCCTTCTGAACTTAAAATTTCTATGTATTTTTATCTTTATCAAGCTAGTTTGTTGTGGGTTAACCCTACAGTGCTCTTCCTATGCACTGACATGATATATATTTTTTTAATTATAAAGTGGAAATGGGTGGAGTAAATGGACTATGGGTTTTTTGCACTGCCTTGTGGAGTACAGTAAAGAATGATGGAGCCACTAGTCAAACCAAAGAATAACGGGAAAACAGTGGAACAATAGCTTCAGACTTTTTTGACTGTTTCTTAAAATACATGAAAAAAATTAAGGAAAGTCAGAAACCAATACTTTCTCACTGTTCTAAATTTATACCCTTAGAACAAATGAACTGATTGGATAAATAAACATTTACTAAGCATTTATTATAGGCTGGTCCCATGCTGTGGGCTTTTTCAACTTACGTTATTTCAATTAATTCCCTCAAATGAGGATTGCCAGATTTTGTAAGTAACCAGTGAAATATAAATTTCACCTAGACAAGAAATAATTTTTTAGTGTAAGTATGTGTCAAATATTGCATGGGACATACTTAACACTAAAAAAGTTGTGTATTTGAAATTCAAATGTAATTGGGTGTCTTGTATTCTATCTGGCAACCTTACCCCAAACAATTTTGCATTTTTATTAAGAAAAGCAAAAGAGGGCGCCTGGGTGGCTCAGTTGGTTAAGCAACTGCCTTCGGCTCAGGTCATGATCCTGGAGTCCCGGGATCGAGTCCCACATCGGGCTCCCTGCTCGGCAGGGAGTCTGCTTCTCCCTCTGACCCTCCTCCCTCTCACTCCCTCTCACTCCCTCTCATGCTCTCTGTCTCTCGTTCTCTCTCTCGCAAATAAATAAAATCTTAAAAAAAAAAATTAAAAAAAAAAAAAAAAAAAAAAAAAGAAAAGCAAAAGAATTCAGTAAAATAGGGTCTTTCTCAAGTGCCAAATAACCCTGATGGGTATTGGTTGTCTGGAATGTTCTGAGACTATAAAGTCTGGGTTTAGTCAGGGACAAACACTGCCATGATCGATTAGTGATGCCTGCCATGGATGAGGCAAAGGATTTACTGGTGCAGATGCTGAACTTCCGCTATCTCTGCCCTAGGAGCTAAAGTAGAACCTCTACCCTGCAAAGTCCTGCTACAAATGACCTATTGCTTACGTTACCCCCTTGTGTAAAATCTTAAAATCCTTTAATGCTTCCATTGCTCTTAAAGATAAAATAGAGTTCTTAATGTGGTTTTCAAGCACCTGCCAACTTCTAGAGCATTGTCTTTGCTATGTGCCCCCCTCACCTTTTACGTTCCAGCTTTCCTGGCCTTGGTCAGGCTCTTCAAGCAGGTTTTTACCTCTGCCTGGAAATCTCTTCCTCCTTTTCTTGACACAAATAATTTCTGCCCATTCTTTAGATCCCAGCTGAAACACCCATCCTCAGAATAAACTTCCTGGCATCCCAGAGAAGGTCAGGAGCTGTAGACTCACAGAAACTATCACAGTTTGTGAGAATTGTTTCTGTCAATATTTGATTCACATATATTTTTATTCCCTGACTACTAAACTACAGAATTCTTGAAGGCAGGGTCAGCATTTGTCTTATTCACCATTTTATCCACAGAATCAGTGTCTGCCATATACTGTGTTCACATTATGTATGTGTTGAATGAGTGAATTTATTGACTTAATGGATTCTATATTATGAAAAATCTTAGTGGTCCATTTAAAAAAGAAATTAATCTCATTTTTTTCTTTCTCAGGCCATCATAACAAATTTAGATAGAATTCTGGAATGTGATAAATAAGATTAGTTTTGCCAGCACAAATCATAACTCTTTAATTTATATACTTGCCATCAGTATTTTTAAATGCTTCCTTAGAAAAAACACTTCAGGGGGCACCTGGATGGCTCAGTCGGTTGAGTGTCTGACTCTTGGTTTCCTCTCATGTCATGATCTCAGGGTTGTGGGATCGAGCCCCATGTTGGGCTCTGCACTCATCGGGGAGTTTGCTTGATATTCTCTCTCTCCCTCTGCTCCTCCCTGCTGCTCACATGCAAGCTTATTCACTCTCTCTTTCAAATAAATAAATAAATAAAATCTTTAAAAAAGAAAAAGGAAAAAACCACTTCGGTGGAGAATTTAATATCCTAGAAGGAGATTTCTTTGGTATGTATGTTTCCTTTTTTTTGTTATAATTTAACTATTAAAATTTTTGTTAAAATGCATTCTAACCATCATCCCTTGGTAAACATTTTATTTGGTTTATTCATCTACAATGACTTTTTTGAATATGGCAACTTGTATAGGTTACAGTCCCCAGTTATTCCATCAAACACTAATTTAGGTGTTTCTGTGAAAGTACTTTGCAGATGTAATTAAAGCTCCTAACGAACTGACTTTACATAAAATCTAAAAATATTCAGGATTTAGTCCTGAATAATATGGGTAGAACTGTTCCATTTCTTCTTCTTCTTTTTTTTTTTTTTTAAATCAGGGCTGAAATTTCTCTCAAAAAGAGAAGAAATTCTGTCTGTGAACAGCAGCTTCAGCCCTTGCCAAGAGTTTCAGCCTGCCCATGACCTTCCTATTTTATAGAGTTCAGATGTGCTTAGCCAGCCTCCACATTCATGTAAGCCAATTCTCTGTAACAAATCCTTTATTTATAATATATATACATACACACACATAGCATGTTAAAATTAATAGCATGAATTAAAATTCATCTACTTCTCTGGTTGAACCTTGGCCAGTACACTATTCATTGGTCCTCATAACCAGTTGTGTCAAGCATATTAAATAACTAAATAGATACTAAAATGAATAGGATAGAGCTAAAAGCATTGCTGATTGCAGAACTTCTATAGTCCAGGTCACTCCCTACCTCTAACCCACCTCAAACCAAGCACAATTACAACAAAATCCAAAAAATCATTTAATATACCTTTAAACAAAACTAACACAAAACTAGTTTTTAAAATATTACAGTACTAACAATATGGGAAAAAACGTAGCTGCTGGCTCTAGAGCTCATTTCAAGAAAAGCCTTATCTTTGTTGGAGAGAGATTTTGATAAGCCAACTTAGAGTAGATATTGAGCTCTGAATGTAGATAGAACTTTTCTGTATGTGGGAAATGGGAAAACTCAGTTATACTGGAGGATATACTTGAGGAAGATGAGTTCAGGAGGAACGCAACAAGAAGGTCAACTTTCACATCCTCTATGACCAAACCCTATTTCATCCCCTGCCCCATTTCCTGACTTTTTAATGAAGTCACTAAACTCAGGTTCAAGTGAATTTTTTAAGAAGCCAAGGAAGGAGCTGGGCTTCATGCAAACTGATATGGCAGCATGGCAGCTCAGCAGAAGGAAAAGGAAGTGGGGCAGGGAAGAGACAGAGAGAGGGAGAGAGAAAGAGAGAGAGGGAGAAGGAGGGAGTGGAAGGGAGAGGGTGGGAGGTACGGAGAGAGGAAGAATATGCAGGAGGAAGTAAGCCCACCCCCTTCAACTCCCACCACTGTCCCCTACCACCACCATTACCACTCCCAGCCAAACGTGGACGGCTATGAATGCTTCCTGGCCACAGAATTGTGATTCTTGGGAAGTTCATCCAGATCTCCTAGGTGGAATGAGGAGGATACTGATTAACCCAAGTTACCCAAATATGAGGTCATCATTTCCTTCTATCACATACTTACACATTTTCAGGAAGCTGAAAATTTTACTTACTTGGCCTAGTCTTAAATTGTTAATAGGTCATTGTAAATTCCCCAAGGCAGCAGCCAAATATCAAATTGGCCAATTAGCAATAAAATATTTTAAATTTTGTTAAAATTCATAGCAGGTTGTCAGAAGGGCAAATTCTGCATTTCTTCAGCATACACATTCAGATTCAACAACTTATGTCTTCATATGCTTAAAAAATAAATATTTACAAACCACTAAATACACTGAAAATTTCCTACTTTGGTGCAAACCCTTGGAAACTGTTGCCTGTTAAGGTTTCCTGGTAAATATTCATCAAAAGAAGCAAGAAAGAGTCTTCTCTCTTCTAACAGTTATGGCTACATTTACTGGAATTTTCCAAATGAGTTTTCTCTCACCTGGTTCCCCTCCCAGTTTTATAGATAGTGGCTTGGAGACAAGGTAAAGAATAGACAAATACATTCCTATCTGTGATTCCTGGCAGTGTTTTGTTGTTGTTGTTTTGCTTTGTTTTGTTTTGGTGCCTATTCAGTCCTATTCAACTAATATTTATGATTCAGACTCTGTGCTATGTGATAGCAACACAGAGATGATTAATATATAGCTCCTGTGCTCTGTGAGTTCAACATCTAAATAATTAAATGCTATTCATGCAATAGGAGTATAATAGAGGCAGAGAATGGTGGAAAGAGTGGTTGGCTCGATCTGGGGTGGGTAGGAGGTCAGGGAAAGTTTCACAGAGGTGGCTTCATAAAATGACAGAATTTGAACTCAATGAATTAGAAATTTAAAAGTGAAGGTGCATTTTAACTAGTACTAAAAGGCCAGGGATGGGATGCACAAGGAAACCTTAAACTAGAGAATATTAATGGACAACTAACTGCTATTTAAGCTCAATAACAGTCATGAGGAATGGGAAGTAGCATGAATAAACAAGAAATGGATAAAATACCTTAGTCATTTCAGTGGCTGATAATTTTAAAACTTCTATTATGACAAGACATAGCACTGCACAATCAACTGTAGGTCCCAGGGACAGCTAGATGGCTTGCAAGTCAGCATATGAGAGATGAGTAAGAACCTAGTATGTGTGCCTTGAGGAAACAGCATTTCTGTGTTGTTCTCAAACCTAAACCAGTGTTGTTGTATCTAGAACTGCTGTTCCCTACTGCATTCCCACCACATCACACATAGAAGGTACTCAATAAATAATAATAAGAGCTATTATTTACTGGATTCAGCTTTCTATGTGTCAGGACTGCTCTCTCTTGATATTAACAAATCTGACTAGGTAAAAAGTCTTGAACTAGGAGTCTTATAGAGAATTTACATTCCCAGAACTTACATTCAACATGCAAATACACACTCTCTGTGGGCACCTTCATCCACTGTCATGGTTTTAAGTATAACATAGTTAAAATAATCTTCAGATGCTTATATTCCAAGCAAAACTATACAGAAATATCACTTATGAGCTTTGTTTTTCAAAGATTTATGCAAGACCAAAATGATGAAAAAAAATTAATTCCAGTGACAATGGCAACCCACATTATTTGGGCTTCACATGGAGGATTTTTAGGTCTTGTTATAGAGCATCAAGTTTTCATTTAGGACACAGAAATCAGAACCACAAACATTTTAGTATCCTACCAGTAACTGTTTCTCTCCCTCTTTCCCCACGCCACCCGGAGACTAGACACATACGAAAAGTTAAGTGACCTAAATCATGTCAGAAACCTTGCAAATGAAGCATAAACATGACATGACATGGACATATAAAACATTTTCTACTTTGACGCTGACTTTGCAAACAAAACAGCACATTCTGAATGATAAAAGCAGGTGAGAATATGTTTACTGAAGTAGGTCGATTGAATACCTCTGGCCAACACCGATCTATTTACAAACCCCACTTCTTAGCTTGCTTCTTTTAGCTTGCTAGACCTGGTAATCTGGAATCCAAATTTAGGAAAAATAGCTCAAAGGAGGTTTTTTAAAAAAACTTAAATACATTTCAAATTATGAGTTACAAGGGTTACTTGCTCTTCCTATGGAACCTTCTAAGAAACAAAGTTTATGGAGTAGAAAAAATATAAATTAATGGAGAGGAAAAAAACAACAGAAAGAGAGGGAGGGAGCTGAGAGGTAAAGTAACTTACCCAAAGCCCCACAGCAGGAGAATGATGCAGGTTGGATTTAAACCCAGGTTTGCCTGTTGAATACGAGTAGAGAAAAAGATCAAAGGATCTTTGAAAACTGAGCAACTTGACATCTTGGGCATATAGCAACCTCAGTTTGAATCATTTCCCTTCCTAGGCCTTTTTTCTCAAAAGACTTGTAAGAAACACCAAGCAAAGGAGTTACTTTTGCTCCCTCCCTTCTTCTTTCTTTCTTTTTCCCTTCCTTCCCTCCCTTCTTCTTCCTTCCCTTTCTTTTCCAATTTCTGGCATAGGTACTGTTGGAAAAGAAACAGCTTTAAAATGCATCTGTATAAAATACCAAAGGATGGGATGCCTCAGTGGCTCAGTAGATTAAGCGTCTGCCTTTGGCCCAGGTCATGATCCCAGGGTCCTGGGATTGAGTCCCAAATCGGGCTCCCTGCTCAGCGGGGAGCCTGCTTCTCCCTCTGCCCCTCCCCCCCCACTTGTGCGTGCTCTCTCTCTGATAAATAAATATATCTATCTATATCTATATCTATATCTATATCTTTAAAAAAAAATACCAAAGGAAGTTAAAGCAAGAAGAAACCTAATGACCTATAAGCCAAAAGATTAATTTCCTAAAAAGCTGCTGACTTCATTAAGTTAACTTGCCATCTACTCAAGTGTGTTGGGCAGAATACTAGTCCTAAAGATGATGCGTGTGTACGCTGCACACACGTACATACACACACACACGATTCCACTGGCAAAGAAGTTTGGGAAACACTTTTGATTATAGCTCTTCCCATATTCCTCCTGGTGATTCATCAGCATTACACCTTTTGGATGTTTTGAACTTGAACTCAGGGTTTCCCAAACTTACTTGACCATGGGCCTTTCCATAATACACACACACGGTTTGGGCTGTTTTTTTGTTTGTTTTCAGAAAACCTATTAAGCTGTGGAAACTACGGGTTTGTGGAATACCTTAAAAAGCACTATTACAGCCTGCGTGTCATCACACACACACAATTTGATTTGAGGAAGGTATAAAAGTCCCTCCTGACCCCCTGGTATAATGCCTAAAATGACAATAGCTCTAAGAGGCTGTTGGACTTTTGTGGTCTTCTTTAATAAATAAATGTCCAAGGAATCAAAACCAAGAGATACCAACTGGTTAGTGCAACCAACTGATCAATGGGAATCCTAATTAGGCCCTGAGCTGTCTAAATGCTCTCCATTTGAAATGAAGAGAAGGGGCTGTCCCAGGGCAGAGGCGAGCACAGACTCTGCTGTTATCAGTATGTCTAATCAGTCTCTGCAAACTGTGGATTTCCTCATCATAAATATTGCTCTAATTTATCCTCTCCACTGCACCCCGTCTAGCCCAGATTTTTGTCACCCCGTGTCTCTCTTCCAGGCTCTCTTTACATTATCCATCATGCACACACCCATCAAACAGACTCCCCCAAATACTACTTCTATCCTCTGCTGAAGGATCTAGAATGATTCTCCATTCCCTGTCTAGTCACTATCAGCACTGCAGCCTTCAACAGCCTTCAGAAGCAACTATCCATTATCCCTTTGCCTTTATTTTTCCTTGCTCCCCATTCCTTTCACTGCAGACAGGTTCTTCAGTCTGCTCTGTGAGCTCCAGGCTCTTGCTACCTTCCTTTATTTTCTCTTTATATTCTTCTTTCTTTCTTACTTCCTATCCAAACTCCATTCACCTTTCAAGTTCTACTTCCCCCAAGAGGGCTTTTAGTAACTTCACCCAACACTGATCTGTTTCCTGTACCACAGAATTGAGGGTGTTATTAAACGTATTTAGCACTTGCTTCTATAATTGTATTTTGTTCTCCATTATAATTGTGTGTGTTTGGTTCCTTCTCACCACCCCTTGCTTCTAAATACAAATCTCTTAAGAGAGTAAACCTTGTCATAATCTTAATTTGTATTCCCTACCACATTTATCATGAATAAAGAACACAAGAAACACTTCCTCAGTTATTGACTAGAATGAAAACAAAATGATAATCATAAATGAATACCATGCAGTTATTAAAGACTGCCAGATAGGAAATTTTCTAGATAATACTTTATTTGCATTAATTTTAAGATATTCTTTACCATAAGTAGCAAAATTATATGCCATTATACTATTCTTATAATTCAGACCTTTCAGACTAACTTCCTCCAAATGAACTCAAATACCTCTTTTCTCTTAGAAGGGATGGAAACAAAGAACAAAGTTGGGCTCTTAGGTTTCATACCTCCAAAGACCAGGGATGTGTGGCAGAAAGACTAAGATGGCCCCCAATTATCCCTGCCTCTTGATATTCATGCCCTATGTAATCCTTTTCCCTTGAGTATAGGTGGGACCTGTGACATGTTTTTAACAAACAAACTATGACACAGGAATGGGATGCCACTTTCATGATTATGTTACTAAGATTGTAACTTCTATCTTGCTTGCTAGTTGACTTTTTTGCCTTCTCAATTTGCATGCTTTGATGAAGCAAGTAGCCATTCTGGGGAGGCTCACATTGCAAAGAACTGTAAGCTAGGAACTGAGGCCCTGTTCTAACAACCCTTCAGAAAGAGAATTTTGCCAACAGTGTGAGCTTTCAGATGAGTCCCAGCCCTGACCAACGCCTTGATGGCTGCCCATGAAAGACCCTGATGCAGAGGACCCCAGCGAGGCTGTGCCCAGACCCCTGACACACAGAAATTCTGAAATGATAAATGTGTATTATTTTAAGTCACGAAGTTTGTTATAACTTGTTATGCAGCAAGGGATACAAAATATCAAATGTTAAAGTATATCTGTGTGATTCTTTCCAATGGCTGACTTTAAGACGTATCTGTCAAAAGAACCAACTTTGTGATTCAAATATTCTGTATGGAATCTCACATCATGGGCAGATTAAGAGTGTCTTCTATATCTAGTTATAAATTTAACCAAAAGAGAGTGCCTGGGTAGCTCAGTTGGTTAAGCATCTGAATCTTGATTTCAGCTCAGGTCATGATCTCAGAGTCATGAGATCAAGCCCTGTGTCAGGCTCTGCACTGGGTGTGGAGCCTGCTTAACATTCTCTCTCTCCCCCTACCCTTCCCCCCTCCCTCTCTAAAATAAATAAATAAACAAACAAACAAACAAATTTAACCATGGAACTGAAAGATCTACATACTAAAAACTACAAGACATTAAGGAAAGAAATTCAAGAAGACACAAATAAATGGAAAGATATTCTATGCTTATGGGTTGAAAGAATTAATATCATTAAAATGTCCATACTACCCAAAGCAATCTATAGATTCAATGCAATTCCTATCAAAATTCCAATGGCATTTTTCACAGAAATAGAACAAACAATCCTACAATGTATACAGAGCTACAAAAGATCTCAAATAGCTAAAGCAATCTTGAGAAGGAAGAACAAAGTTGGAGGCATTCCCCTCCCTGGTTTCAACTTCTATTACAAAGCTATAGTAGTTAAATCAGTATGGTATTGGCATAAAAAGAGACACACAGATCAATGGAACAGAATTAAGATCCCAGAAATAAACCCACACATATGTGGTCAATTAATTTATGACAAAGAAATCAAAAATATACAGTAAGAAAAGAACAGTTTCTTCAATAAATGGTGATGGGAAAATTGGACAGCCACATGCTAAAGAAACTAGACCACTATCTTACACCATACACAAAAATTAACTCAAAATGGATTTAAGACTTGGACTTAAGACCTGGAACCATAAAACCTCTAGAAGAACATATAGGTGGTAAGCTCCTTCACATACATCTTGGTGATGATTTCTTAAATCTGACACAAAAAAGTAAAACCAATGAAAGCAACAATAAGTAAGTAGGATTGCATCAAACTAAAAAGCTTCTGCACAGCAAAGGAAAACATCAACAAAATAAAAAGGCAATCTACTGAATGGGGAAAATATTTGCAAATCACATATCTGACAAGAAGTTAATACACAAAACATCTAAAGAACTCAATAGCAAAAAAACAAGCAATCTGAATAAAAATTTTTCCAAAAAAAGACATACAGAGGACCAACAGGTACATGAAAAGATGTTCAACATCATTAACTACCATGGAAATGCAAATTAAATCCACAATGAGATATCACCTCATATCTGTTAGAATGGCTAGCATCAAAAAGACAAGAAATAACAAGTGTTGGTGCGGATGTGGAGAAAAAGGAACACTGATGCACTGTTGGTGGGACAGCATGGAGATCCCTCAAAAAATTAAAAATAGAACTACCATATGATCCAGCAACTCCAATTTTGGGTGTTTATGTGAAGAAAATGAAAACGCTAACTCTAAAATATATATGTACCCCCACATTCATTGCAGCTCTATTTATAATAGCCAAGATATATCACACACACACACACAGAGGAATATTATTCGTCCATAAAAAAGATTAAAATCTTGCCATTTGCTACAACATGGATGGACCTGGAGGGCATTATTGTAAATGAAATAAGTCAGAGAAATACTGTATGATCTCTCTCTTATATATGGAATATTAACAACAACAACAACAATAACAAAAAACAAGCTCATAGATACAAAGAAAGGATTAGTGGTTGCCAGAGTGGGGGAATTGGGAGATGGGAGAAATGGGTGAAGAGGGGCAAAAAAAAAAAAAAAAAAATTAATGTCTTATGTAATACTGGGTGGAAGCTTGAAAGTACAGACACCATTATTAAGAAATCACATTATAACTTTGTTTGAGATCTTGGCCACAGTGTTCAGAAAGTAAAGTTTAGAATAGGCTAAGGACTTGGTCCATTTAAGAGTATGTCAGATGTCTCCACCCAAGTCAACACATTTATAAAGGTGCTAAAGCTACATATAACACAAAGGCAAACATTTAATGACTAAGTATAAGAATTGTATTTGATGTACATTAATTAGTAAATTTCTACTAGCTAGATATTTGATGGGCGAGAGAACAGTAAGGATAGAGAAGCTACTGAGTTGAGAACTGCTAATTAGAAAAAAACAATGTGACTCTTACAGATTTACATCTTACAAACAACAAAATTGGTCTTTGTTTTGGTTTGGTTTGTTATCATTTGGCAGCTGGAAGAACCCACAGACAGTTTGAATCTTTCTTTTAAAAATTTGTGATTCATTTGGTAAAACAGTGGTTCCTAGACTTCTGGATTTCAAGAACCAGGAAAAATAAAAATTTAGAAGAAAATACGTAGTTGGCTGAGTAGATGGATCGAGTAAACTGCCACAGAGAGTAAAGTTCATTTTGCTAAGTTAGAACATTTAAAAAATAAATCACCATGGATTGCCAACATCATTTCATAAAGAAAGGACAATTCAACCACAAGTAGTAATCTTATAATCTCAAAATAAAGAACAGAATTTTAGTTTCCATAAATCTATCTTTAAGAAAAATTCACCACATTGTCCATATTTTTCTGTTTTCCTTGTAGATCATCACAGCATGTGGGAACCCTGGGCTAAACCAATGTCCTTAGAGAGCAAGAGCTAAGAGGCTTTTGATGTAAGACCACCTAGAACACCTCCAAAGATGTTCAACTCACTTAGGAAATTCAAGGTGATTTTTTAAAATAAGGTTCTGACATATAAGTGTCAACAGCTGGAGATTAGCAAGAAGTTTACCGAAGTATGTATGTTTTTTTAGTCTTATTTTAAAGTACATTCAGACCTTTTAAATTGCAGTGATTATCAGATTCAGATATTTTAATAAAATTTTTCCCCATTCCCCCAACAACAGGGGGGATAGGAATGTCGGTTGGATAGAAATGTTCACTGACCCCATTGTCTCTTCTTCAGGGAAGACAGGTCACTGTGACCCAGAAGGACCAATCCAGCCACCACAGCACCCAGGTAACAGGCATCTTGAATCAAGGTAAGGAAGCTCAAAGGAAATAACTTCCAGGGGCCTCCACACCCAAGTATAAAATGTCAAATGAGGGCAAACACGCCATCCATGTTTCACACCCCTCCCAGAGGAACAAAATTAAGTCCTCCCAGGACCTAGAAGTCCCCAAAGATCAAGAGACTCTTGGGTGAACTCTGACAGCAGACGTTCACTGTGGCTGGTATCTCAGCATCTGATCTCCAAATATACCAGTGAAGGTGCAGATTGCTCAGCCACCAATGTTGACAGGACTTCGAAATGTATCACAGAACTTAATTGGAAAAAGCTCAACCATCCCACGGACTTAGTTCCTTTCTATTTCTTGGGAGGTGACCTCTCACAGTGCCTATCCACGCTCTCCGAAACCTTCGGGAACTGCAGCCGAAGGAAGCACGCAGGCATCTGTTGTGGAAAAGAGCAGTACCTGAGACGAATGTCAGGGCCAGAATTAAGCTGATTGGCACACATTAAAATGCAACATAATAGTGTATTTGTCACGGTGGCCCTCTCCTGCAGTCGGCTCATGAGGAATAATGATGGCTTACTGACAGAAGCAGGGACTCAGCCACTTGATAACATTGTCGAGCTGATGGTTTGAAGTGGCCCCAACATCGCCTGCATTTGGCTGGAAAGAGCAGCCATTCACTCTCTCAGGCAGGGTGCTGAAAACAGACCCACAGCCGTGCACAACGCTGTCCATTTTGAAAGGCTTAAGTAAAGCATTCTCTGCCATAATTTCCATTGTCATTCTTCTCCCACTGTTTATATAATATGACCAGGAGTGGGACTGTAAACTAATATTACATTCAAGAGCCTCAAACAACAAACACCAGAGCTGAGTTTTCGGGGAGAGGATTATCAAGCTTCCTACAGAGGCAGGCACACCACGGCACACAGCCACCTGCCCTATTAAAGCAGTCCTTTCCTGGGAAAAGAACATTGCCACGGAAATAATGAATTAATTTGGCATTTCCTTCGCTCTCAGCACGCAGTGTGCTTCTCTAAGCATGAAAACAGCACATCTTCACAGAAACATTTCTAAAATGATGTGCCTACTCATAGAAAAGATCAATTTGAATAGATTCAGTCCCCAAGAGGGCAATTCGATATGAAAACCTTTCAAGTAAAGTCAAGACAGATTGTCCAACTAGTTTTTGAGCCCAGCACAGACCTTTATCTTTGTCCATATCTCAGCTTACAGGCCCTCTCTCTCTTTCTCCCTCTCTTGCGATATATATGCATACACAGACACATTTATTTGTAGCTCTCTGTATACTGAGAACAAAGCTCTTGCTATGTCAGCATAAAAGCTGTTGCTGTTGAAGTGAGAAAAAAAAAGTGTACTCTAATATGGGGAATGGAAACCTAAAGTTATTGAATGTGACTTTTGCCTGAGAGGCTGTATTTGGGTTGTTGAAAGTTAGAAAAAGAGAGATGAAATAGGATTATAAGGGGAGGGAGTAGGGATTGGGAGAGAAAGGGAGAGGCAGAGATGGGTTGATTAAAATGCTAGCTGGTGGGGACTGTGTTGAAAACCCAGATTTGAGAGGTGAGAGGCCAGACCCAGTGCGGAGCAGCCAAAATGGAATTAGAGCTTAGAAGTACAATTAGCAGATTGAGGGCCAGAAGCTACGCATTGCAGCAAGGAAGTGATAATTATAAACAGCTAAGGAGAGGATGGAAATCCAGAAGTGATAATGTGCTGCTTGAAAAGGGAGAATGGAACTCCCTGGATCAAGTACAAGAGGACACAACATACAACCCACCAAAACTAGGGCACATTAAGTGAAAAATCTGACAGCTGTGGTTTTGTCTTTTCTTCTTTTTCTTTCATTCTTAGGGCAAATGTTGTTGCCACTGAATTTACCAGATTCGTTTTTGCCTGGCATCCACCATAGAGACCTAACTGTTAAGAAAGCAGAGAGCTAAAATTCCTCTAAGACATTATTTCTGTATTCTCTGCATGCCTATAACTTACGATACCATAGGTCCTGCACTTATTATTGTCACTTTCCATCTTCTGAGACGGGCCTGAGAATAGTTTATCCCACATAACTTTAATACTTAACAACAACTGGAACCATGGCTGGGTAGCTCAGTAAGAGCCCCATACTAACAAGCAAAGAATATAAAGCAGTGGTTTCCAAATGTAACTGCCCATGAGAATCACCTGGACAGGTTGTTAAAATTCCCCATTCCAGTGATGTAGGTCAAAGGGCACACATTTTCCGTTATCTTGATCTTGGTAATCATTCTATAATGTATATCAAATCATCATGGTGTACACTTTAAATATATACAATTATATTCATGACTTATTCCTCAATAAAGTTAAAAAAAGATTTAAAAAATCAACAACAACAACACACACAGACACAAACACACAAAATTTCCCATTCCAAGACTGCATCCAAGACCAATTAAATGAAAATTTCTGGGGTGAGATGTAAGCATTCTTTTTAAGTATGAGAAGTGCCAGAATTGAGAAATCTCTGCAGCTCAGTTGACTTTAATGAGTTCCACACCCCTAGACATGTATGGCACTCCAACCCTATCCTGTCCAATCTCTCAAATATTGGCTAGCAGATCTTAGAAAGCTCTAGTGCAAATGTGGACAACTCAGCATCAATCCATCCCCTCCCCTGTCAGAGCCACTCTTAAGTACTGAGAGAGTTAAGGCTTGATGATAGAGGAGGCCAATGGAAGTGGCTTCAAGAAGAAGCAGATTCAAGTTTGCAGAAGAAATTTCATCCCTGAAACAGACATGAACTTTAGGCCCTCCCACTTCATCCCTTGTACATATCCTCTCAATGATATTACAGGTATCATTTTAGGGCCCAAAACAGAGAGGTCTTCTTCTCAATTTTATGGGTTGACAAACAGAAATTGGACCATTACCAACGGTTTTCTGCCCTCTGGGATTTTGCTGTAGGTTTAACACTGTCCTTTAGTAAAAGTAACCTGCTAACATTCAAGGTTTGCTCTGACCCCACGGGCTTCTTCTTTATTCTCAGGGACCCAAATCAGAATGTTTTAGTCTTAGACTCATTATCCTTTACAGCCACACTCAAGAACTCTATTAACTCTGAGTAGAAAGCAATTCCCGAAATTCCCTGGTTGTTTTTCTTTCTTTCTTTTCTTCTTCTTCTTCTTCTTCTTTTTTTTTTTTTTTTTATAAATATCAGTTGAAGCCATAAAGGCTGACTGAGCTCTTTGTTAATCCAATCACACAAACGATACTAGATATATAATGCTTTCTATATTGTTACCTATTTGCTACATCGTGCAAATATGCACAAAACCCTTTTCTACAGTAAATTTTTATGCCTCCATTCTTTATTAGGTAATTTTGTTAGTCCTGACTTTAAATCTGATTCTGAGTCAAAACTCCAAAACCTTAAAAAGCTCCTTAACATAATTCCCCCTACACCATTCTCCTTGTTTCTTAATTCTTGTAATTCTCCTAAATTATTTCAGCATTTATGCTTGTTATACCAGCTAAAAAAAAAAAAAACCCCAAGAACAAATTGCAATGGTTCCTCAGTGCCTACTGAATGAAGTTCAAGCTCCACAGGCTGTCTTTAAAAATATTCCACAATCTGACTCCAACCTTAATTCCTAGTCTTTCAGTTAACTGATCTCTCCCTCTCCCTGGAATATGCCATGCATGGTCTCACCACTGTTTTTGAGTGTGTGCAATTCCTTTTACAGTAAGAATTGTCCCCCATCTTCTCTACACTAAACTGACTGGGTAAAATTGTTCTCTTCTTGACCCTATGTCATGAAGTCTTAACTTGAATTCTTAACTTAAAGGCTTTACATGGATTTGTGGGATGTGCATACTGCTTGAAATTATTATACAAAAATTATTATATTAAATAATATACAAAATTATTATTCAAAATTGTGTGTGCACAGAGTAGGCAATAACTTTGGTGGCTTGCAATGAACTATGCCTCCCAATATTCATGCCCTTGTGTAGTTTCCTCCCATGAATCTGGACAAGCTCTGTGATCTGTTTTAACAAACAGAATTTAGAGAAAGTGACTCTGTGTCAGTTCTGAGACCTAGTCTTAAGATTTTAGGTTCTTAGGGAAGCTAGCTGCCACATAAAAGTCCCAGCTACTCTGGGACCACCAGACCATTGGAAGTCCAAGCAACTACATGGAGAGGCCTATGAGAAGGAGAACTGAAGGCCCTGGCCAAAAGCCAGGAGTGGGTACCAACTGCCAGCAATGTGAGTAAGGCTATTCTGGAATTTCCAGCTGCCTCAGTGTCCCAGATGACACCAGATAAAGCAAAAGAATCACCTGTCAATGCATGCAATCATGAAAAGTTTTTAAAAATCCGAACTGTTGTTGTTTGGGGATGGTTTGTTTCTCATTAATAGATAACAAAGCACAGAGTATGTGGGTGCTCCTAACCGCAAGCTTTTCTAAAAAAAAGATCCAGATTCTCAAAGGGATTAGTGATACAAGACAAGTTAAGTATCTTTAATGAGGAGGTCCCTGTAAAGCACTCAAAATAGGACCTGCCATATGGCAGGCACTCAGTGTTAGCTATTATTATTATGTATCCAACATATTAATGTACGCCCCTTCTAGAGGGTTTATCCAGTATAGGTATTCTAAGGAAGAATTTTTAGAAGGCAAGTCATCAGTATGGTTGAGAGAGAAGCCAGAATTTGAATAAAGTAAAAGAACTAAAAGTCTGTGCATCAAATCTGAAGGGTGAATAAAAAATAGGATAAATAGTCTTGAATCAGGAAATTCAAAAATAGGGTGGGCAAAGTTTGAAAAGACCATATTGGGAAGTTCAAGACTTAGCCCCTGAACAGAAAGTGGGCACAAAGAATCCTCCCTTTCCCCCTCCATACAAAATATGTAATTACATCCCTGCACTGCCCTGAATGGATGAGTTTTGAGTAAAATCCCTCGGTCACCAAGAATGGAAGGAAGAAAAGGTGAAGACGAGGGTGACTTTAGGAGGGACAGGAGGTAGGCTGTGTGAGTGCACACCCACTTGCCCCTACCTCTTCAGTGAGGCAGCCAATGAAATCATTGTCCCTGAGTGCCTAGGAATGAGGGGTAAGCGGGACTTGAGGAACATGGTAAAAGTTCGAAACAGCCATCAAGGGAATGGGGAAAGCTGTCAGCCAAGGCTGAGTGAAATGATGGCCAAGTAGCATGGAGGGCCCTGCTGCAGCTGGAGGGTGTAGAATGAAATGTAGGTGACACCCACAAACAGACGGCTCAGCAGGATCCTTCCTTGATTTGTAAAAATGACAGACGGGGCAATCTGTCTCTGGAGATGTTGGGTGGAAGCAGGATGGCTTTCGGCCAGGGCTGCTGTCAGGAGGCACTGGGCACTGGGTTCGAGAGCAACCCATATGACTGGTAAAGTCCTCCTTACTCAAGGACTTTCTAGTACTTTCTAGCTTCCTGACCTGGGGCAGGTTAATTAGCCATTCTGTGGTTGGTCTCCTCACTTAGAGACTGAGAATGGCTGTTTTGAGGATTAAATGACTATCATGCATGTAAAGCACTTGGCACAATGTTAGCCATTATTATTATGATTATTAATAACGATAATAGTAGTAGCATAGCTTTATAAACCAAAGATAATAGTGTCCTTTTCTTTTGGAGGCTCAAGTCCCATTCTTTGGGACATCCTGTGAATTTTACAGTGCTCCATTATTATACATACCTGAAGATTATTCCTTTAAAATGAAAATATACATTTCAATGCTTATATTTTCATACCGTAGTTTCTGCAGGTATCACCATCCAAAGCTAATGGAATCTGTTGTAAAAAGTTATGTCCTACACCACACATTTATTATTGGGCTTCCCATATACTCCAATAAAAAGCTAAATTCTTGTATTGATTTCTCTAGTCAGCCAATGATGTTTCCCTTTCCTTTGGGGATAAAGTAATCACACACACACACACACACACACACACACACACACACACACACACACCCCTACCCCATATAGATCTTATATAAGAGAATTCAGATAGTGGAAAAGTTAATAAATATAAAATCTCACCAGTCTAGTTGTGATACTTAATGTAATGTGTCAACTTGGCTAGGCCACAGAACCCAGTTATTTGGTAGAACATTATTCTAAATGGTTCTGGGAAAGTGTTGATAGATGATATTTACATTTAAATTGGTGGACTTTGAGTAAAGTAGATTGCCTTCCCTAATGTGGATGGGCCTCATCCAGTCTACTGAACTCCTCTGAGCAGGAGGGCATTCTCTGCCAGCAGACGACCTTTAGGCTTCCCCTGAAACATCCACTCCTGGCTGGAAAGCCCGCCAGCCCACCCTGCAGATGTGACTTGCCACTCTCCCTTATCACCTGAGCCAACTTCTTAGACCAAATTTCTATGTATATACACACATCCTACGGGCTTGGTTTCTCTGAAAAAAATGTGACTAGTTATTTCTGATGTTCTCTTGATGGGCCACTTGAGGGCCTAAAATGATCAAAGCTTATTTAATGGAGACCTAACAGGTAGCAATATATAGCACACCCTCAGCCCCCAATTCTTTTTTTGATTGTGGATTTATGAAAATATTCCTGAGGAAAGCATTAGGAGATTAAGAAAGGCATTAGATCGAGCCTGATACCCTTTGAGTTTGTGACGTTTAATCCGCTATGGCGGCCCCACTCTGCCTATCAGACCACAGGATGCGTCACCTATAGAACAACAGTCTCGGGTTCTTGTGATATCTACATTTTGCCCAAGGCTTTTTATAAGCGTAGCAAAACCTGCTGTCTCAGAGATAATATTCTTCTCACATCACCCATATCGGAGGGCTTTTGGGTTCCATGCTAGCTAACATTTCTCCCATATTTCAGGCAACACAATTCTCTGTATTATTTGTCAGAAAGGCTTTGTCATACATATTCAGGAAACATTTGCCTCGGAGACAAACGCAGTGAACACTATGCTTTAGGTAGAAGTGGCTCCTACCCATTCTTCCTGTTCCATTTCAGATAATGACTTTCTGTCTCTCCTTTAAATGAGTATTTCTGGACCACTGAAATGTTAAAAAAATCACTAGAAACCAAACATATTATTCATCTAATTCTAATTTCCCATCTTGCCTTGGTTTAATGACAGACTTCCTTTTCACTGCATTTGCTCATTATTTTTCACTTTCTTCTGTCCTTCCCTGTCTATCCCCTATTATTGTTCTTAGTGGGTCCCTGTTTCTAAGCTTGCTCTTTCCTTCTCCTTCCTCCTCTCAGACCACTTTTCTGCTGAACTACAGTGTTCCCCTGTCTTTTAATTCAGCTTTTGCCCACTGAAGCTCTTTTCCCCTTGCTGTGAAAATATAACCTCTCCGAATTTATATTCTGCCCTAATAATTTTATTCCCCATCCCTCACACAACGGTTTCTTATTATCGCTTTTCTCATAGCCATTTTCTTAGTAGCTGAGAAAATTAGGAAAATAATGATAAATAATGATCATTTCTGGCCGTTCATTACCATTCTTCATAATTATTAACCATAGGACATGTGAATACCAAGTACTATGGTACATTTCTACTTGTAGGATCTTCAAGTCTTACTCTAACTTCTCTGCCTTCAGTTTGTTCATCTGTAAAGGGAGTTTTATAACAATAATAGTATGTGCCTGAGAGGACTGGTGCTAGGATTACATAAGATTAGCATATTAAAGCATGTTATAAACTATGAGTGATCCTATGAAGGTTAGTATCCAGTCATCCAGGTGTGTACTCACCCAGAGATTTCCTGTGGATTAAAAATTAAATTAAAAACTCTTCCATAACATGTAAATAAAGAAACTAAACAGCACACAATTAACAAACTTAGTCTCAATTGTGCTACATTCTTTCTGTCACCTAGAAACTAATTAGTACGACATAATCACATACTTCCTGCCCAGTAAACATACAAGTCCCAGAGGAACAAATGATTTGTATCACGAATCACTGGCCACTGCTTACTGGTAATTATCATATAAATGAGGTGCTTCAAGTTGACCTCTGATTCCCTAGTCCTTTTCTGAGACAGCAAAGATACAACAGTTATGCAAAAACTTGATAAATTTTAAATTACTTTTCTATCCTCGCCTTCTGGATATTCTTTGTTTTGGGGGAAAAAAAAAAAAGATCACCACCCTAACAAAAAACCTGTCAAAATACTAAAATATTAGTTTATGTTTAGAAATGGCTCTCACAATTAAAAGAGAAAATTCAAGAAAACTTATAAAACTCCAAGAGTAATCATTCATATTAGCTACATGGAAGTGACTATACTCAAGCCTTTCTTGAGGAGTCAACAAGTCAGTTAAAGGAAGACATCCAGCTCTGTCCCTGGTTAACTATATGAATTTAGTCAGTCACCTTACTAATCTCACCCATGGTTTCTTCCTTTGTACAATTAAACAATTAGATTAGGTGATTTTAGAGTTCATTTTAACATTCCTTCATTCTGAATCTTGAAAAAAGAAATACAAATGCCATATACCTTAATTATCATTTAATATAGTGGTTCTCAACATTAGCTGCACACTGGATCACCCTAGGAGATTTAAAAAAATACTGACGCTGAGGCTCCACCCCCAGAGAGTGGGAATTAATTGGTCTGGATGTAGCCTGGACACCAAGGATTATCAAAGCTCTAATGTGCCCCCAAGACCAAGAAACATTCATTAATTACTACATACTTTTTGGATGTGGGTCATTCTTCTTTTCCTTCTTCATTTGAAGAAGTTAAATTATCTCTGTGAGGCTACCTAGCCACTGAAGCATGGAGAACCTCCCCTGCATGACCGCGGGAACCCTGAGCAAGATGGCAGCAGCAGAGGCACCAGCAGGGTGCTGGCTCAGAGGAGGGATGCAAGAAAAGAGTGATTTCTTTCTTTCTCCCCATTTCTGAGCCCCCAAGACCTCCAAATACCAGACTTTCATCCACTACTGATCAAATATTGGAATATCACTGGAAGAACTTAAATTAATTTCCTGAAGTAGAATTTTCAAAACTATTCCCTCAACTCAGTGAAAACATAATGAAGGCAGGGACTCTGTCACAATTATTTCCACAACACTCAGAACAAATATTATTCAATGAAAAGACAAATTGGTCACTGTCTCCATAGGCCTTTGGTCTCTGTCCCTCTTGTTCATCCCTAATATGCATAAACACACACACACACACACACACACACACACTTTGCCATCTTTCTATGACTCTGCTTTTCACTGATATAAAGGATCTAAGTCTCGAGGCCCAGGCCTTCTTCTTTCCCTTCTTTCCCTTCATTATAGTATCCCTACTACTTATCACTGGAGATACTATCCCATAGATAGGGTCGTAGAGATACTGTCATATAGAAATTCTCAATAAAATACTGGTTGGATGCATGAATAAATGGACTCACATTTCCTCACTCATGATTTTGGAATATGATAAGAGAAATGTCAAGAAATGATAGAATCAGAGGAAACATACCTAAGAGTTGACTTTGTGGGTATGCAAAGCCACCTGGGTTTGGTTTTGTAGCCCCTAGTGAGAGCCTCAAGCCAACTACAGGTGGGCCCCCAAATAAATGAAAAGATGAAGGTAAAAATTTTTTAACACACTGAGCCTCCACCAGTGGAATCTCAGTGTATAGTGTTTGCCAGCCCAGTTCTTGATTTCAGAGATCATTATGTGACGAGTGGGCAGGGCCAGAAATAGAAGAGGAGAACAATATTCTATCAGCCAATGTTCCTAGTCAATCAGAATAATTCATGTGTTTTCTCTTTCAAGAGGAGAATATGGAATGGAGTGTGGTTGAAGCCTGAACTTATCAGTGAACAGGGAAAAAAATAAAAAAGACAAATTGCTAATGTTCCAGTCTTTCCATCCATCAGCTCCAATATAATAACAGTGTCTACTTCATCATTTTGTTCACGCAGTCAAATATTCACTGAGGATTCTGACCAGGCATCTTCAACTACCCGCCTGATTACTGAACAAGTCAGGCTGTCTTTGGCATTTTGTGCCTAGTGCTCACTGATGACTTGAGAAACAAGGAGGTTATAAAATACTTAACAGTGGGTAATATCATTGAACTATCTTGCATGCCACTCTTATGTGCCCTTATAAATCAGTTCAGCACAAAATAGTGTTTATCCTGACTAATCATATCTGAAAATTACAGAGTGAATCACTCACAATTACTAAACATCAAGGGGGCTGATGTGTGGGCCGGCTTCTAAACCCCCCATGTTCACGAGTCTAGAATGAACTGGAAGAAAATACTCAGAATAAACCAGATGGCTTTACAGAAGCAAAGCTCTTTTTTTTTTTTTAAAGTAGGCTCTATGCCCAGCATGGAGCCCAATGTGGGGCTTGAACTCACAACCCTGAGATCATGACCTGAGCTGGTATCAAGAGTCAGATGCTTAACCGACTGAGCCACCCAGGCACTCCAAAGCTCTTTTTAAAGATTGGGTAAATAGGTCGATGTTCTTCAGAAGGAAACCAAGCTGTTAGTCCTGGGCACCCCTAGAAAATGAGTGAAGTAGAAGAAGAGCAAAGCTCTTCCCCAGGAAAATGGGGGTGACTCATTCACCTTGAGGGTACCATGTGCCCATTAATTCTGCCAGGGAAACATTTAGTGAGCTTGAACAGCAATTTTCTAAATGAGTGGTAATTTCCGTGATGTATCTTCCCCCCCCCCAACCTTTGTGAAGATAATTATGTATATAATTTCAGAGGCAAAAAACAGACCCAAAAGTGCCAGAAATGACTTGCCCACAGTCACACCATGAACTTCAGAAATTCACATCTGCTTCTTACTCCATGAGACCGCATTCCTGACTCTAAGAAGAGACGAAGAACTGGCACCTAGGCCTAAATAAATCATCAGAGCAAATGCCACGTGCTTGCTTCTAGAACCATTCAAGTCATTAACAGGAACCAGGCTTTCAATGTGCCCTTTATATACTGCTGTTGGTTATTCAGAAGTGTTGAATAATCAAGAGAAATCGCACTTTTTAACTTCTCAAAATGAGAGACTAAATTAATCACATTCTACTCAAAAGGGAATTTGCTGAATATGTAGATTTCAAGTGAAAGACAGAAAGGTTTCATTTTCCTTGTCCCTCATATATTTTTAAATAGCATACAGGTTAAAAAGCAGTGCAAACCGTTTCCTTGGCAGTATTGTTTGTTTCTCTATGGAGTAGAATCTGATTTTTCTCTACTGCCTCATCTTTTCACACCACTTCTCATGATCCCTCTGAAGCATACAGCAATGCTGATAATAGGAGTTAAGTGATTCTTTATAATCATGGGAAACGGAATTGTGCAGGGGGAAGTGGACAGGTGTTAGAATTACAAATCTGGGTTCAAATCTCTGCTCTGCTACCAGCCTTGACTAGATTCTTTCACAATATATTTCTTCATCTCTTCATAAAATGGGAAGAATGATACCCACAGGGCTGGTGTACATATTAGCAACAATGATGACCACACACCGTGCCTGGATCATGAACGTTTCTCTAAGTCATGAGCCCTCTCTTTCCCTTAAAATGGTAATCAGTCTAAATCCTGGTATAGTTCCAGTTGGTTTTCATTTTGTGGAGATGTTAGAAGACTTAGCCAACTATACTACAAAAGGGTTGTGAGCAAGAACACCAAACAAAGCAAGATTCAAAAGGCAGCTGGGGACAGGGATAACGAGTTGGAACCATCCTCACCTGGCCACTTATATAGACCCTCAGGCAAGTTCTGCTCTGTGTCCGTTTCTTCACCCGTGAAACACAGAAACAGTACTTGCTATTCTGACTTCACACGTGTGTGGGAAGAAATGATGTGCTTTAGTAAGTGATGAAAATGGGAAGTGTAATTCTTAAACATAATGTAACAATAAGGGTGGTAATTTTGTTTCACCTTCTTTCAACTATATGCATTCCAAACTTATTTCTTTGTACAAGAATGTTATACTTTGTTTCTAATATTTTCTTGAATAAAATCTCTATGATCTTTAACTGTGATCTACAAAAAATATTTGTGTATGTAGGTGTGTATGCACATACACACACATATATGAAGACATGGGATGATAAGAGATGCCTTTGAGGCAGAAAGCATTTTAAATCTATTTTAGAATTCTGTTTTTTAAGGGTCAGAAACCACTGAAGAAGGAATTTTAAAACTCTAAAGCTGGATGAAAATTTAATTAATCAAATTAACCACAGATTAATAACAATAACTAATGTTTACTGAACAACTGCCACATATCAGGTAGTGATCTAAACTCTTTTTTTTATGTCTTTGATCCTCATGATGACCTTCTGATAAAGTACTAATATTACTCCCATTTTATAGGTGAGGAAACAGGTTCAGAGAGGCTAAATAATCTGCCCTAGGCCACAGAGCCAATAGGTGGCAGGGCCAGGATTTGAACTCCTATCATCTACTTCCAGTCTATCCTCTTCATCACTACACACTTTTGTTTACATTTTGCATTTCAAGTGATCACCCTGTTATTGAATTGAGGTCAAAACTTTACCAGGCATGGAGGAAAAGCAGAATACAGAATAAATACAAGATCAAGTTGCCCATCTCAAGGATGTTTCAGTAAATCTGTAACAATTAAGATAATTTACAAGACAACATACAAGTACATATTAATATGGTGTCAATGGCATATAAGAGATGAGAGGAAAAGAGTAATTACCGATAGGGTAAAGCAAGCCCACTCTGAGAGGTAATTAGTGGAAAAGGCCAGTGAATGGGTTGTTAAGAAGATGGGAGTGTGTTGTGGGTGGGGGATATTTTCAGGACAGACGACACATCCTGAAGCATGGAACTGTGTCCTCTTGAGGAAAGTTGCTTATTTTTAAGAGGGAAAAAATGCAGAGATGAAATAAGTGGGTGGCAGTTGGTAGAAGACCCTTTTTTCTAGATTAACTCAAATGAAAACTGTAAAATTAACACAGAGAAATGGGTCACATCTTGAGGTGAGGATTCTTCATCAAGAGCTGTCAGCAACCAATTAGTCATCAACCTCCATGTACTCTCTATCACACCAGTTGTGGACAAGAAAAAAAGGAAATTATATCTCCCTGTAGGGAAATCTTGCTATCTAAAAAGTTTTATAATCATGGATAGACATATAAAGCAGCTGAAGAACTCTGGTGAGCAGTCTTATCAGCAAGGACAAAACAATAAAATATATTTCCAAATTATTTAAGTATGGGAGAAATACCCCACCAGTCTGTTCTTACCTTTAGACTAGAAGCAAGAGGCAATTTTAGCTTCAGGTGTGGCTGGATGGAGGGGCCAAATCACTGGCACCAAACCCACCTGCCTCTGTTTCTTTCTTCAGTTCTGCACTTCTTCATGTATTGGCTCTGTTCTTAGATAGGTCATATGATGGCAGAGGCAGCTCTAGACCTTCCATAATTTCAAAAGAACTAACTGGAGAAGATTAGCTTTCTCCTAATCTCAGACAAAACAAAAAAAAAATTAAAAAACAGGTTTGAGTATCATGGGCTCTTAATGGCTTGACTCTTTTATGTCTATCCCCAAACCAATTGCTGATAGGTAGAGCTTAAGTTAAGTATTCCATCCTGGAGTTGGGATGCTGGAATTAGCTTCACATGAGCTAATAATGGGACAGGTTCACCACTCCAAGTAAAAATAGAAAATTGCTGCCCCAAGAAGGGAGATGGCTGCTACATGGTAAACAAACACGGGACCACTACAGTATGTCAAGCACTTAGCCCAACAACATGATCACCATGGTCCTGACATGGCAGCTAGTATTAATATCCATAAAAGTAGTAAAAGTCACACTAGATGGTTTTTGAAGCATGTGTATCAACAGCATCAGCATCACTTGGAGGTCTGTTAGAAATTCAGAATCTTGGGAATACACCATTTCAAACTTGGATCTGTGGTATTCTGGTCCTGGTTCTTTCCCCCTTAGCAATAGGAGGCAGGAAATTTTTTTTTTAACTGGGAAAGTGCTAATGTTTATGTCATCTAGTCAATTCCCTATATATTGGCCCAAAATGTGGACATTTTATCATATCTATATTTCAGAGGGGAAGTGCTAGCATACTGACCAGGATGGAGATCCCATCCACTGTGACCCTGAGCAAGTCAGTTAAGTTCTCTATGCCTCAGTTTCCTCAGCTGTCTTATAGCACAATTGTGAAGATTAAACAAAACCTTGAATATAACGTTTCTAACACACACCTTAGGGGATGCTCAAAATGGTGGCTATTACAGTGTTACCCTAGAGCAGTTAACTCAAACTGCTCTTCACAGCTCTAGACCTCCGTGGATTTGCTTTAAGAGTTCTTCAAACTATGAAGTAATCCCTCTCACTGGATCTAAACTGCTGGAGGAACATGTTTACAGTTTGCATCTGTTTTATATCTTGGGGTTCCAGGTTAGATTTTTTTCAAGAAAAGAGTTTTGTTTTATTAAAAATGCTCTAAGCTTTTCTTTAAATACACACACACACACACACACACACACACACACACACACATATATCAGAGAGGCCCCATAAGTTCTCCTCCTGCCTACCGTAACTCTTCTTGTAACATGTTAAGAGGTGGGAGAAAATCTGAACTAATAAAGGGTTGTGGGTTTAGTCTCTGTGTGACCAATTAATCTCGGTCTGCCATCTTGAAATCTGCAATGAGCAAGTAAACCCAAAAGATGAAACAGGAGGGATCAACCCAAGTACCACTTGATTTTTGAAAAATACAATGAGGCACAAGACCTTCTAAGTGTGTTAGCAGTCATCATTATATATAAATCCCCACAGTGTATTCTATCTACTTGTGAAATAACAACATTTTTTTAATTCCCAAAGAAAACAGCAGCTATATTCCTTTAATACTACATAAGATTTTTAAGTTGAAAGATTTTCTTTCTGACTTTTGGGAACCCAAATATACATACTTAGCTAAATACACAAACACATATATATCTATACCATTGTTCGAACAATTTCAGATCACTTACAACTGTTAGACCCCTTGTAGTTTTGAAGATGAATTTTGAGTGTAAGATTATTTTTTAATAAGAATGAGTCACTGAAGACACGGTATGGGACCCTAGGACCTGAGATCCAAAAAGTGACAGCTATTTCCAAGAAGGCTTATTTTCAACTCTTAGCTTTGTTCTTTCATTAGCCGACACTGGATATAGAACCATTTTCATGATTTTGTGCTCAAGGCCCTCAACAATAATAGCCCATCTTGCCTTTTCAATCTCTTTTTCTCTACATATACAAATATACTCGACACCCCACTTTACGGTAAACTACTCACTGTTTCCAACGCTTATCCTGGGTTTTCTCACCTCTGTGCCTTTCCTCTTACACTCAGCCTGGAATGCTGTGGTCTTTTGTGATAATTTAGATTACTATTCAGCAAACATTTACTATAGTCATCCTACCACCCTGAGCAGAGGATCTGTCCCCACATATTCACGCTTGGTTTAGACATGGAAATTTCTTTGACTAATGGGAAATACGTGAATATGACATTAGAAAAAGTTTAAATGTCCTTGCATAGTAGGGCTTGTGATTTGCCCTCTGCCATCACTATGAAAAATGTGTGCTTCTGGGTGGCCTGCTTATCTATATAGGATGGGAGATACATGCAGTAGACTTGAACGTAGCCTCAGTCAGATCAAGGCTAGATCACCAATCCCCAGCCAACCCACAGACACATGAGTGAGAGTAAATGAACAATGTTCTGAGGTAGTTTATTATATAACACTGTTATGGGCATTAGCTGACTGTTACATCCTGTTTCCTCATGTTCAATCTTGCCTTCTTTCAAAACGCAGTTTAAGCTCTTTCTCTTTGTTACTTTCTTTGATTTCTTCCTTTTGAAAGCGTTGTCTCTGTCCTCTGAATTCTCCTTTTGTTTTGTCTATACTTCTCTGAAAGCATTCATCTCCTTCCCCACCCCCTGCATTTTATTTTGTATTTGTGCTTTATTTCCCCAATTAGACAATCCACTACTTGAGGGCAAAACATATATTTAATTTATATGTGACCCCATCATAACGTTCTGAATGGAATATTCAAAAACTTCTGTTTAAGCTCTTAAAAAAAAATTTGGCCCTAGGTCCTGCAAGATAGAGGAAATTGCACTTAATTCAAATATTTGCAAAAAATCAATATAAGAAAAAAACTGAAAGCTGGAACCTATCACAGATACATTAGAGTAATGAAAGTGAATAGCCTCTGCCCGAAAGTGGATTAATAAAGAGCAGCCATTTTATGACCCTCCAGATCTGGAAGGCCCCCTCCCCCAACCACTACCAGCCTTGGCCAAGCCACCATCATCTCTTCTTGGACCACTATGTTAGCCTTCTACTTAATGTCCCTACTTCCACCCTGGGCAGTCTGCAATCTCTTCTCCATGTAGTGGTCAGAGGAATCTTTCCAAAATATAAAGCAGGTGCTTTCACCACCGTGCTTAAACTCTTTATTGTACTGAGAATAAAATCTAAACTCTCTAATTGGCTTCCATAGTCTGGCCTCTGCTCACTCCTCCTATCTAATTATAAACAGTCTCATCCTCTCCATACTGTAGTAATTGTGGCCTTCTTTCTGTTTTTTCAACATGTCGAGTTTGTTCATACCTTATAGATATCACTCTTGCTGTTCACCCACCTGGTATGCTCTTCCTCCAAGCCTCTGTAGGCCTGGCTTCTTCCAGTCACTCAGGTCTCAACTCAAATGTGAACTCCTCAAAGAAGTCGTCCCTGAACACACAAGCTCATATTGTCCCTGCTTTTCCAGAAAGACACTCTCTTGAAATTAGTGTATTCATTTATTTGTTCACTCTAGAACAAGCTGGAACATGACCTACAGTCCTTCAGCTTATATTCTTGCAAGCAGTGGTTAAGGATTAGTTAAGTGATTCTTTATAATCATGGGAAACGGAATTGTGCAGGGGGAAGTGGACAGGTGTTAGAATTCATTATCTATATAGGATGCTTATCTATATAGGATGGGAGATACATGCAGTAGACTTGAAGTGGAGTTAAACTGTTTGGACTTAACCTTGGGCAAGTTACTTATGTGAGGCAATTTTTCTTATCTCAATTTTCTCATTTGCAAAATGGAGATAATACAGGAAACAACCTCATAGGTTTGTTGTAACTTAATAAGTACAAAGCAATTAGAATGGTCTCAGGCACACTACAAACACTAAATGCTCACCCTTATTATTATTGTTGTATTATTCACTATTGTATCCCAATGCCTAGGACACTGCTGGTCACGTAGTCAATACTCAATAAATACTTGTTGAGTGACTGACTGAATAAATAAATGAATAAATAATGGAGTTGCCTATCAGACCAAATAATCTGATTTCAAGGTGAAAAATACATCTATTTGCCGTGACCCAGACGAACTATATTATTAACTTAGAACCAAAAGAGAAACCACTATAGAAATGAATTACATAAAGGCAAATCTGATTATTTCCTAAAATTTATTTAGGAAGCCAAAATTTGCCCCAAAGTGAAAACTCAGAGGAAACCCAATTTCAGAGAATGAAAGAAAAATTTCAGAGCTTTCGGGTCCCAAGAGCTAGCTGGGGCTAGCTAGTGAGGCTAACTCAAATCAGAACATCTCCCCAAAGTGGTCCAACATGGTCTGGGAGATCAACCTGGCATTTCCAAGGATGGCTTGACTCTGTAATGACCTCAGGGCATCAGCATCCTGGCCCCCTGCACTGGTTTATGTTCAGAATGATGGTGAGGAGGCTGGGATGAATAATCAAGTCTATACTTACTTTTCCTTATTGTCCTCAAGAGTAAGCCTCCCTGACTGGCTTTATCCCCCAACTCCCATTCATCATACTGAATACATTCCCATTAATACCAGACACAAAAACAACCTAACCAGGAATAAACACCAACGTGATTCATATTCTTCTGCAAGCAAGGTCCTGGTGGCAAACTCCAGCCCAGCTCCCCTCAGGCGAGCTACACCAATGGTAGCAAACAGAATTCAACACCGTCTCAACGTTTAAATGGTGACAGATACATGTCAATAACCACAAAGACAGAAAAAACTAAAATATAATTAAATTTGTAAATAATATTACACTATCTCCCTTCATATTATGCCTTTTCAATTTTTTTTTCTATTAAAAAAATAGATTTGGCCCTGGGCCCTGGAATTTGGGTAAACAGCACTTACTTCAAATATTTGTAAAAATAAATAGAAAGGAAAAACCGAAAGCAGGATCCTATCACAAATATAAACTGATTTCAGTTGTAAATACCCTGGAGAAGAAGCAATATTAAAATCAAAATAACCTCAGGTTTATACCCATTTTAGTGTTCAGCTACAGCAGAAACCCTATTAAATTATACAGTTGACCTTGAACAATGTGGGGGGTGGGGTGCCAGCCTCACAGGGCAGTCAAAAATCCACAGATAACTTTTGACTCTCTCAAAACTTAACTACTAATAGCCTATTGTTGATCAGAAGCCTTACAGGTAACATACATGGTTGATTGACACATACTTCGTATGTTATGTGCTGCATATATTGTATTCTTACAATAGAGTAAGCTAGAGGAAAGAGAGTGTTAATTAAGAAAATCATAAGGAAGAGAAAATAAGTTTACAGGACTGTTCTGTATTTATTGAAAAAAAAAAAAATCCACGTACAAGTGGACCCAAGCAGTTCAAACCCATGTTGTTCAAGGGTCAACTGTTTTTCAAAGTTATTTCCAGTGTTTATTTGGAACACATTTTTTTTTTTTTAAAAAAAAGCTTATTGCTGGTGCTTACAATCAGGAACCAGGTAACAATTCACCTCTACTGGAAACAGCACTGAGCGCAGCTTGGCCTCACAATAACTCAGAGTTATAGTACTTTTAACAAAGGATGGACTCCTTCGCTAAGCAGGGTAGTTGCATTTCTAGTACGTAACAAGGATGGCACAGCTCACCTCCAGCCCCACTGGATGATTACAAGCACACGGTGACCTCCGCAGTTTCATTATGTGGATTAAGGGGAAGAGACTTCATCTGCAGCGTGACCCGACTGCACTGAGCCGACAAAATCACAGTTTTGTCGGTCCTTCCCTTGGTGGCTTGTTTCATAACCACCAGGAGATCACTCACTTCCTCTGTTCCTGTCCTCACTTCTCCTAACGTCTACTGCCCACCATAACTTAAATCTTTATTAACTTTTGAATGCTCCATGCACAACATACTTAACAGGCAAAAAGAGGCAGCATTTTAAGGACTCCTTTTTGTGTATATTTAAAGAGTTTTATAAGGATGGTCACTGTTCGAATTCTAGCTCTGCCCTAACTTGTTTCTACTTAGGTGAGTACCTGAACCCATCTGAGGCTTGGTTTGCTCCTCTCTGAAAAAATATATTTTTAAATTCCTATCCTTTCTTTCAGAGCTTTTGTGATAATCAGGTAAGGTTACTCATATGAAGGAAATGAAAAGATATAAAGTCTTATGAAAATGTACAAGCAGGAACAGGAGTCCAACCAAAATTCCTAAGTGCACCTTGATCTCTCTCTTGGTTGTGATGTTGTAAGAACTCAACTTCTCTTTCCTGAATCACAAAATACCAAGACATGAAAAAGGACTCTGCCCTTTAGAAACTGCTGCTTCAAGCCCATAACCAAGAATGTCTGTTTTCTTTTGCCTCCCACAAAGCACATAATAAAAACTAGTTTGGCTTCTGGAGAATATGCCATTATCAAAAATCAAAATGAAAACTCAAAGGAAAATAGAAGAAATAGCAACACTTCTCATCGGCAGGTAAATAACTCTTCCATAGATCAGAACTGAGAATAACTGTCTGAAGGAGGAACATTCTAGCAGGCATTGTTCTCAGTAAACAAGAAAGCAGATGCCACCCCACATTTTGTGAAATATTTATGACTCCACCACACACCCTTTTGGGGGAGCAAATTGATGACTCTTCTACCCGACACAATCACCTGGGGTGTGCCAGGCACAGCCTCTATCAATCATGCTGACATGATTTGTTTCTCCTTATTCAGAGGCTGCCTCCCCTTCAATCCAAAGTCCAAGATGGAGAGGGTGAAAAAGATGGAGTAGCCAAGGCTTCTCTCGTCAGTTTGTTTTTTAAATGCCAAGAGTTATAGTGTTTGGGGGTATTGCTGCTGGATACAAAACTGTTTTGTCTCCTTCAAATTGGCCAAACAAACGGGGGACTGTGTTAATCTCATTTTAGTCGAGTGCCACGTATTCCATATTTACGGCTATGTGCATAATGCTGTGTCACAAGGTAATGTTCCATTCTGCGTAAGATTTAAAAATCAGAACACATACTGCCTCAAACTGGATTAATGGTGGAAATTCACCTTGACAATGGATGGAAGTGACTATTGCCAAGATAAACTTGAGCACACAACCAGATTGGAATTAACTTTCTGTTAACAGAGAACTAGATGTTTACTCAGAAACATATATTGGGAATCTATTGAGCGCTGGGCAATGCATTACGGAACAATGTTTCCTTACCTTAAAGGGGTCTCAGACTCAAGTAAGCAAGTGATCAAAATGTACCAGGTTTTCCATGATTGGACCCCAAATTTATCTCTCATTCCAGCTTCTGATTTCCTCTCTTCCAGCCATCTGAAAGTGGTCACTTTGCACAACCTGAATTATCCTGCCTTTACTCAAGCTGTACCCTCATCTCATGCATCCCACTTTCTTCTTGTCAAAGGCCTATGCATTTTTAAAGGTCCTGTTCACATACCTCCTCTTCCATGAGATCTTCCTAGGTTGCCTATCCTTGAGTGTGAACAATCCTCCTCTTTTTCCTTTCAATTTCCCATAACTTGTATACCTCATAATAGCTCTTACATTGGTCTGACTTATTCTAAGCTTAATTCTGGGGATGCTCATTTCCACAATCAATTGACTCTGAAACATGGAGAGCAGGGGCTATGTCTTGTTCCACTTTGTTCACCCTTTATGTCTAGTAGGTAAGGGGTCATTATGGTTCAATAGGATAAATTGTTCCCAAAGATATCACTTCACTCAGAGAGAACCCCATGGCATATTTATTAATACAGTTGTGCGGATTCTTGTTCAGGCTAGTTACATTATTTGATTTTATTTCTAGAGAAGCACTAAGAAAGACTAGCAGATCGTACCCCTCCCTGTCCTCTATCATGCTAGGTGCCACCATGAAGAATTATCCTTTAGGGAGCTTGACCCCACAGCTGTCTGCCCTGTCACAGCCATCTCTAGGACTGAAAGACTCCACCACCTCCCCCTCATTTCTTCCCAGCTCTAAGAGCCTCAACTGTCAGAAATCTTCTTGCTTGAAGATCTTCACACTTAAATATTTTTTCACCTCCTCATTACAAATTGTGTTCATCAAAAACAGTGGATAAGTTGTTACAGTTTTTCATGTTTTGAATTCTCTCTTCCTCGGGGCAAAAAAAAAAAGAGGGCGAGGGCTCAGCATCCTAAAAATGGACTTTATACCCAGCATTTTCACTTTAGGATGTGTGGTTTATGTGCTATGTGAAAAATCTATGCAATAAAAGGAGAAGGAAAAATAACTAGTGACAAGAAAACTTTGATACAAAATTGACCCCCAAAGCCAGGCATCTAGTGGCAGGCTTTATGGCTGAAGAATTGTATAGGAACATGGAAATCATAAAAGGGAGGGGGTACAGACATTAAGGACTGGAATTACAAAGGCAGAAAGATCTGCAAAATGTGTCCTTCTCAATATAACACTCCCAGCAGAGAGAGAATTAAACCTCAAATGTGAGAAAGCACTCTCAAACTATTTATTTTTATTCATCTAATAACCTATATTCTGTGGTGCATTGGTGTCACAATTCAGTTGAACATATACATGAGATATTAAATGACAATAGAACCGCATTCATTATAACCATAGACACAAGATCACCAGGCCAGAAAAGCTGGATCACGGTCCAAACAGTTTAAACTTTCAATATTTTTATTTACAGGAGATTGTGTTGTGTATAAACTGATCTCCAAGGCAATTACAGGAATATATGCATACATACATACTCATCCTAAAGAAGAGAAAAAGTTGAAGGAAATTACATTCGTTATTTATTCACTGAGCCAAAATAAACACCATTATTTAAAACTGTGTGCAGTTCCTAGCAAAACACCAAATGCTAATGCCCACAGTAGATGATATCAAGTCTCAATCCATAATGGTCCTCTTTACCAAATTATCTATTACCTAAGCTAAGAATTTGTTGAATTATGATGAATTTGTTGAATTATGATATGCTGGATTTTTAAAAATCTTTCTCAAAATAATTTAGATTCTTTCTCAGAAGAAAATAATTAAGATTCTTCAATTCCCACAGTCCTGAATTTCCACCACACTTTCACTGTCCCTGGGATCACTTTCTTAGCCAGAATTCTGGCTCTGTCACAAGCTGTGTGACTTTGGGCAAGTTGTCTAACCTTTCTGTGTCTGTTGTCTTATGTCTGAGATGAAGATAAAAATTACATAGTCTCATTAGGTTATCATGAAAATTAAAATAGTTAATACATATGAACTGATTAGACTATGGTCAAAACATTATATGTACTTCATAATGTTGGGTGGACTTTGTGGGGGAGAGTGGGAACAGAGTAACAGGGTCAGTCAAATACTTTCCTGTTGTGGTTTCAGTATCCATTATAACTAAAGTCTGAAGAGCGTATTGATCCTTACATTTTTTCACTGTTCTCCTCATTTCTGGATGGTAGCCAGTGCCATATTATAACCATAATTTATACATCAGAGTGTTCACATGTAATTTTCAAGAAAAGAAAGTAATTCACCACTATGCTCAAAATGTAAAACAATCAAGTTACACCTTCAACAACTTCTGTTATTGAGACACTAAATTAACTATCCATAATGGAGAGATAATAAGAGATCAGGAAAGGTCCCTAACCTTTGAGGTTGACATCAAGGGAAACAAGTGCCCTTTCTTCAACAGATCCCTGGGCAGTTCCAAATGCCTGGCCCCTGGGTCTAAGCCAAGGAACAGCTCTGAAGTTCCCAATTGCTCCTCTTCATTATACACTATCGTTACATGATACCACATTAAGATATGTGTTTACATTAATATTTTCTTAATATAGGCAATTTATTATATGGAATCTATATATATTATAAATGATAGAATAAAATATCTGCCATGTATACAAAAAATTCATAAATATTCACTTTATAACACCTTAAATTTCAGCATTATTCACTGAGCAAAGCAACAACACACAAAAAAACCTAAACCAAAACCCAATATCATTCTTGTAATTTAAATCTCTAGCTGAGATTTAAATTTCCCTGAGGTCCACAAGACAATGATACTTAACATAAAATCGTCACTGAAGAGTGATATGAACTTTTCTTTAAGGTTTTCTTTGTTAAATAGTTTGTAAATTACAAAAGTAATATTAAAATCTCAACTGGATAGAAAGGCAACTAGAAAAAGGGAAAAGTTGATAACCTCCAGCCACCTTCATTTTTATCTCCTCCAATGAAATAATCAAGCCAAAGAGCAGCTGAGTAATCTTCCACATGCTCACTAAAGATACACAAATGTATGAAAGTATTTACTGGGTTTTTTGTTCTGTTTTGTTTTGTTTTACAAAATGAGCTCAGAATAGACATGTTACCATAAAACTGACTTTTCTTACCTAATAAGATATCATGGATATCCTTCTTGGTTATTAGATATAAATCTAATATATTATTTTTAATAAGTACATAATACTCCACATTATAGATGTCTTATAAATCATCTCCCTATTTATTAATACTCAGGTTTTTTCCAGTACTTTTTAACCATAACAAAAAGGCTGGATTTTTGTATATTGATATTATCAAATGAGGGACTGCTAAGTGAGAGAAAAATTGTGCTTTTATCGTTAATAGATACTGCCAGATTACTCCCACCAGCAATGGATGATTGTACTTGCTTCCCACCATGTTTGCCAGAACTGGGTGTTATCATTTCCTTTGATTTTTGCTATTCAGATGGGTGAAAAAGACATCATTATTTTAATTTGTATTTTCCAATGTGAAAATTTAGTATTTAATCAATCTTACCATTAAACAACACTGCATCATATTTCTCTAAATTAGGATTTCTCAACCCTGCACTATTAATTTTGGGCCATATTATTCTTTGTTTGGGGGGCTGTCTTATGCTTTGTAGGCTGTTTAGTAGCATTTTTGGCCTCTACTGACTGGATGCCAAAACACCTTCATCCCCTTCTGTAACAACCAAAATATCTCCAGTCATTAACAGAATCACTTGCATTTGAGAACCTCTATTCTAAATAGTTAAATTAGAAAGATTTTGATTTTCAAATTTACTTATTAAATTTAATAATCAAGATGACAGAAATCACCTCCAAGATATTTTTTCAGGGTTGATAAATTCAAAACCTTCTCAAAATCTAAGAACATGAGTGAATATATAGCATCAACACAGCATGATGAATAGCTCTGTGGCACACAACTAATTTAACCCCAAGTCTGAGAGCAGAACCTTTTGATAGAAGGGAAGTTATTCAAAACCTGGGCATAATACCTACTTTAATTTCAAAGTTAATAGGCAGCTTTTTTCCATTTCATTCCAACTCCCTGTTTATAACTTGTGAACAGGTAAAGATAAAAAGAGTTGTTAAATATTTAAATATCTATTCACTGTGGCAAAATCTCAAGTGAGGCTGTTTCTTTTGATTATTATAGTACTTTGATTTACTTTGATTTCCTAATCCCAAATAGACAAATGCTTTTCCTAGAACTTCCTAGAATTGTAGAAACACTTTCTCTTTTGTTAAGAAATCAGGCTCCAAAGTATTTTTTGCCATTTTAATTCTCTTAGACCAAAAAAAATACACATTACCTTTCTCAAGAAAAAAATGGAACTTTCTAATTGCATTTAGTACAGAGCCATTTTTCCCACCCTTAGAAGAGAAGCATACCAAGAACAGGAAAAGCATTAGAAAAGTTTAATTGAAATTCAATACCAAAAGCAAGAACTAATATAACAATTAGTCATCTCCACCTATTTTTACAAATAGGTTGAATGCTACCTTATTTATAATAGTGATAACACAAGGCACATAGAGATACACAGCGAGCTCTTTGCAAAGAAACTGACCTTTAGCAATTTATTCCAGGAGTAATTTTCTGCCTTTAATTAGAGGCCAATATTCTTTTCTGATGAATTCATAAATAATAATAAAAAGGCGACCAGCCATTCCCAACAGGTTTCAAGGTTCCAGTTCTCTATCACAGCAAAGGGGTGGTTTTAAAAAGGCAAAATGCCAGTCATGAGATCTATGTGACTATTGATAAAATACTGACAACAGCACTATACTGAATCAATCAACAATGCAAAGAGCTGACGGAAACAGAAACATAGAAACCTGCCCTCCTTTGCAGGACATGGGCTTTTGTGATAAAATCGCATGGCCTGACAAAATCTCTCTGCATTGTTACAACACAGGCTTCCAGCACATGCCACCCTTATCGAAATCCATTTTTGAATTTTAGATTTTTTGAACCTAAAACATTTCACAAAGTTTATGTGGATAAATAAAATTAAAGTTGCTTACCCATGGCTATGACCACCCTTTATCCTCTTTCTCCAAAGAGAACTTTTTTCAAATTCCTAAAAATATGTTAACTTAGCAGTTTGTATCATGAGTTGATGAGTCAATTAATAGCTTATATTTTCATCATGTTTCAGCTCATTACCAGCTATTTCAGGTAGCTGTGTTTAATTATTAGAGTCCAAAAATGAATTGAGAAATGAAACTCCCAACTAACGCTAATTGGTTTCCTATTATATGCATTTAAAAAAATCTGTATCGCTAGATTAAATAATAAGCAATTGGTGGTGTTCTTCCAATTACAACACCTCTAGCAAAAACTCCATTACACAGAAGCAAGTTGAATTATGGTTAATTTATTAATGGATTTGATATAGCACATAATGAGGTCGATACTGAATCCACTCAAATTCATTTAAATAATCAGAGTTCAGAGACTTTAAAAAATTAAGCTAACTTTTAGCTAAGAGAACTCAAAATCAAAATTGTGGAGAAGGAAGTAATCAGACTAGTTGTGGGTAGCCAGCCCACTGAAGTATTCAAGATAATCATGCAGCTTTGGGAAAGAGCCTATCCCACTACAGCTACCTTCTGTAGTCTACATTTAGGAGTGCTTATCTCTGCCCAACACAACTGGAGATCTGGTGCAATCATTCTAAAGTGGTACACCAAAATGAGGAATTCAGAGAGGCTCCTGGAGATTTAGACATTTTCTTAAATAGGGAGGACTGACTTTTTGTGGCCAACTCTGCTTTTTCCGTCTCTAGTATCTATAATCCAGTTCTAAGTGAAATACAAAATGTCTCTTCCTGTGATAAAATTGAGTACTAAACAGGTTAATATTCTTTTTTTCTAAGAAAAGTTATCATTATTGGCATATCCACTGTGGTCTATTTCTGAACATTTAAATGGCTTCTTAATATATTTTATTCATAAAGAGAGTGACATGTTGGGCACCTGGGTGGCTCAGTTGGTTAAGCAACTGCCTTCGGCTCAGGTCATGATCCTGGAGTCCCGGGATCAAGTCCCGTGAGCAGGGAGCCCACTTCTCCCTCTGACCCTCCACCCTCTCATGCTCTCTCTCTATCATTCTCTCTCTCTCAATAAATAAATAAAAATCTTTAAAAAAAAAAAAAGGAGAGTGACATGTTGAAAAATTATATGTAAGGTGCACATTAAGACAAGATTGGGCGTGTTCAGGGTGGTATGGCCGTAGACAAGGTGCACATTAAGTAAAGCCATAGAGAGATGAACATGTACACTACTATTTTTTTGTCAGCTCCAGATTTAAATAATTAATAAAGCTTAAAGTCTGATTTTAATCTTAAGCAGTCATTCTGAGTCTCATTCCCTTATATATTATCCTTTGTAGGATTTATACAATTGCAAGAAATTAATTGTTTAATTATTTTTTAATATCTGTATATATCAAAGAACACATAAACTCCCTGACGTCACACTTTCTTATTTATAGCTTTATTGTCAGGGCCAAGCCCAGTGCCTGCCCAGTAGGAACTTAGTGAGTTCCTACTCTCCAATCAATGACAGAGATTGGCAGAATGGATAAAAACACATGATCCAACTATATGTTGCCTACAAGAGACTCACTTGAGATCCACGGTCACAAACAGGTTGAAAGTGAAGGCATGGAAAAAAGATATTCCACATAGATAGAAACCAAAAGATAGTAAGAGTGGCAATACTAATATCAGACAAAAGAGACTTTAAATCAAAGAAGATTACATGAGACAAAGAAGGACATTGTATATTAATACAAATTTCAATATGCAGGAAGATATAACAATTATAAACATTTATATACCTAATTACAGACCTGAAAATATATGAAGCAAAAACTGACATAATTTAAGGAGGAAATAGTTCCACAATAATAGTTGGAGACTTCAATACCCCACTCACAATAATGGATAGAACAACCAGACAGAAGGTAAGTAAGAAAACAGAGGACCTATAACCACACAATAAACCAACTAAGTCTAATAGATATGCACAACCCACAATACACAACACCAAAAGAATATACATTCTTTTCAAATACACATGGGACATTTTTCAGGATAAAATATATGGTAGCCCACAAATTAAGTACCAAGATATAGATAAGTAGAAAGAAAAAGAAAGAAAGGAGGGAAGGGAAGGGAAGGGAAAAAGGAAGGAAGGAGGAAAGAAGGAAGGAAGGAAGGAAGGAAGGAAGGAAGGAAGAAAGACCAATCTCACACAAAGTATCTTCTCTGACCACAGAGGATGAAGTTAGAAATCAGTAACAAAAGAAAAACTGTAAAATTCACAAAACCATGGAAATGAAACAACACACTTTTAAGCAACCAATGGATCAAAGAAGAAATCACAAGGGAAATTGGAAAATACTTATAGACAAAAATAATACAACATAGCAAAATGCATGGAAGCAGTGCTAAGGGAAAAGTTTATGGGTATAAATGCTTACATTAAAAAACAAGAAAGATCTCAAATCAATAATCTAAATTTACAACTTAAAAAACTAGAGGAATAAGAACAAACTAAACCCAAAGCTAGCAGAAGGGAGAAAATAATAAAGATTAGAGCAAAGATAAATGAAAAAGAGAATAGAAAAAATAAAAAATGTTAATGAAACCAAACGTTAATTCTTCAAAAAGATCAAAAAATTGACAAATCTTTAGCTAGATGGACTAAGAAAGAAAGAGAAAAGACTGAAATTACTAAAATCACAATTGAAAGGGGGGATATTATTATTGATTCTACAGAAATAAAAAGGATTATGAGAAAACTATGAATAATTTTACACAACAAATTGGATAACCTAGATAAAATAGGCAAATTCATAGAAACATAAAACCATCAAAGACTAATTCACAAAGAAATAGAAAATCTGAATAGACCTATAACTAGTAAGGAGACTGAGTCAGTAATAAAAAATTTCCCAACAAAGAAAAGCCCTGGACCCATTGGTTTCACTGGTGAATTTTACCAAACATTTAAAGAAAAACAAAGACCAATCCTTCTCAAATTTCTCCAAAAAATTGAAAAGAAATGAATACTTTCTAAATCATTCTATGAAGACAGCATTACACTGATACCAAAGCCAGACAAAGACACTCACTACAAGAAAAGAAAACTACAGACCAATATCCCTTATGAATATTGATGCAAGAATACTCAATGAAATATTAGCAAACTGAATTCAGCAGCATATTAAAGGGATTACAGACCATGACAAAGTGGAATTCCTGGAATGCAAGGCTGGTTCAACATACAAAAATTCAATCAATGTAATACACCACATCAAAAAAATTAAGGGGAAAAAAAAACACAGGATCATCTCAATGACACAGAAAAGGCATTTGAAAAAAATTCAAAATCCTTTCATGATAAAACACTCAACAAATTAGGAACAGAAACTACCTCAACATGAGAAATGCCATTTACTAAAAACCCACAGTAAACATCATACTCAATGGTGAAAGGACTGAAAGCTTTTCTTTTAATTTTTTTTTAAAGATTTTATTTGTTTGGGATAGAGAGTGAGAGAGAGAGCATGAGTGGGTGGAGGGGCAGAAGGAGAGAGAGAAGCAGGCTCCCCGCTGAGCAGGGGGCCTGATGCAGGACTCGATCCTAGGACCCTGAGATCCCAGGACCTGAGCCTAAGGCAGACGCTTAACCGACTGAGCTACCCAGGTGTCCATGACTGAAAGTTTTACCTCTGAGATTAGAAACAAGGCAAGGATGCCCACTTTCAAGACTTCTATTCAAAATAGTATTGGAAGTTCTAGTCAGAGCAAGTCGGCAATAAAACAAATAAAAGCCTTCCAAAGTAAAAAGGAAGAAGTAAAATTATCTGTTTGCAAATAATATGATCTGATGTGTATAAAACCCTGAAGATTCTTTTTTTAGTTTCAGGTGTAGAATTTAGTGATTCATCACTTACATACAACACCCAGGGCTCATCACAAATGCCCTTCTTGATACCCACAACTATTTAACCCACCCCCTACCCACATCCCTTCCAGTAAACATCAGTTTGTTCTGTATTGTTAAGGGTCTGTTTCCTGGTTTGCCTCTCCCCCTCTCATGTTCACCTGTTTTGCTTCTTAACTTCCACATATAAGTGAAATCATATGGTATTTATCTTTCTCTGACTTATTTTGCTTCACATAATACTCGCTAGCCTCATCCACATCATTGCAAATGGCAATATTTCATTCTTTTTTTATGGCTTACATATATACATATATCTTCTTTATTTATGTATATATATATCACTTCTTCTTTATCCAGTCATCAGTAGAGGGACGTTTGGGCTCTTTCCATAACTTGGCTATCGTTGATATTGCTGCTATAAACATCCAGATGCATGTATCCCTTCGAATCAGTATTTTTGTATCCTTTGGGTAAATAACCTAGTAATGCAACTGCTGGATCATAAGGTAGTTCTATTTTTAACATTTTGAAGAACCTCCATACTGTTTCCTAGAGTGGCTGCACCAGCTTGCATTCCCACCAAAGTGTAAGAGGGTTCCCCTTTCTCTGCATCCTCGCCAATATCTGTTTTTCCTGTATTGCTAATTTTAGCAATTCTGACTGGTGTGAGGTGATATCTCATTGTAGTTTTGATTTATATCTCCCTAATGATAAGTGATGTTGAGCATCATTTCATGTGTCCGTTAGCCATCTGTATGTCTTCTTTGGAAAAATGTTCATTTCTTCTGCCCATTTTTTATCTGGATTATTTGTTTTTTGTGTGTTCAGTTTTGTAAGTTCTTTATATATTTTGGATACTAACCCTTAATCAGATATATCGTTCTCCTATTTGGAAGGTTGCTTTTTAGTTTTGTTGATTGTTTCCTTTGCTGTACAGAAACATTTTATTTTGATGTAGTCCCAATAGTTTATATTTGCTTTTGTTTCCCTTGCCTCAGGAGACGTATCTAGTAAGAAGTTGTTATGGCCAATGTTAAAGAGGTTACTGCCTATGCTCTCTTCTAGGATTTTGATAGTTTCCTGTCTCATATTTAGGTCTTTAATCCATTTTGAATTTAATTTTGTATCCGGTATAAGAAAGTGGCCCAGTTTCATTCCCTTGCATGTTGCTGTCCAGTTTTCCCAATACCATTTGTTGAAGACACTGTCTTTTTTCCATTGGATATTCTTTCCCACTTTGTTGAAGATTAGTTGACCACAGAGTTGTGGGTTCATTTCTGGGTTTTCTATTTTGTTCCATTGATCTATGTGTCTATTTTTGTGCCACTATCATACTGTTTTGATCACTACAGCTTTGAAATATAACTTGAAGTCTGGAATTGTGAGGCCTCCAGCTTTGCTTTTTTCAAGATTGCTTTGGCTATTCAGGGTCTTTTTTGGTTCCATACAAATTTTAGGATTGTTTGTTCTAGTTCTGTGAAAAATGCTGTTGGTATTTTGATAGGGATTGCATTAAATGTGTAGATTGCTTTGGGTAGTATAGACATTTTAACAATATTTGTTCTTCCAATCCTTGAGCATGGAATGTCTTTCCATTGCTTTGTGTATTCTTCAGTTCTTTTTCATCAGGGTTTTACAGTTTTCAGAATATGGGATTTTGGTTAGGTTTATTCAGTTTATGTGTTCAGTTTTGTAAGTTCTTTATATATTTTGGATACTAACCCTTAATCAGATATATCGTTTTGGTATCATGGATTTGGTGCAACGGTAAATGGGATTGATTGCTTGATTTCTCTTTCTGCTGCTTCATTATTGGTGTGCAAAAATGCAACATATTTCTATACCTTGATTTTGTATCCTGTGACTTTACTGAATTCATGTATCAGTTCTAGCAATTTTTTGGTGGAGTCATTTGTGTTTTCTATGTTGAGTATCATGTAATTCACAAATAGTGAAAGTTTTACTTCTTCCTTGCCAATTTGCATACCTTTTATTTCTTTTTGTTGTCTGATTGCTGAGGCTAGAACTTCCAGTACTATGTTAAATAACAGTGGTGGGAGTGGACATACCTGCCTTGTTCCTGACCTTAAAGGAAAAGCTCTCAGTTTTTCCCCATTGAGGTGGGTATTATGTGTGGGTTTTTTGTATATGGCTTTTATGATGTTGAGGTATTTCTCTCTATCCCTACTTTGTTGAGTGTTTTTATCATGAATGGATGTTGTATTTTGTCAAATGCTTTTACTGCATCTTTTGAGAGGATCATATAGTTCTTATTCTTTCTTTTATTAATGTGGTGTATCATGTAATGATTGATTTGTGAATATGGAACCACCCTTGCAGCCCACGAATAAATCCCACATGATCATGTGAATGATTCCTTTTAATGTACTGTTGGATTCGATTTGTTAGTATTTTGTTGAGAATTTTTGCTTCTATATTCATCAGGGATATAGCCTATAGTTCTCTTTTTTTAGTGGAGTTTTTGGTTTTGGAATCATGTTAATACTGGCCTCATAGAAGGAGTTTGGAATTTTTCCTTCCATTTCTATTTTTTTGGAATGGATTTGAGAAGAGTATGTATTAACTCTTAAATGTGTGGTAGAATTCCCCCTGGGAAGCCATCTGGCCCTGGACTTTTGTTTGTTGGGAGAATTTTGATTACTGATTCAATTTTTTGCTGGTTATTGGTCTGTTCAAATTTTTCATTTCTCTCTGTTTCAGTTTTGGTAGTTTATATGTTTCTAGGAATTTATCCATTTCTTCCAGATTGCCTAATTTGTTGGCATATAATTTTTCATTATATTCTCTTGTAACTGTTTGTATTTCCATGGTGTTGGTTGTTATTTCTCCTCTCTCATTTGTGATTTTATTTATTTGGGTCCTTTCTCTTTTCTGTTTCCTAAATCTAGCTTTTATCAATTTTATTAATTTTTTCAAAGAACCAGCTCCTGGTTTCATCAATCTGTTCTATTGGGGTTTTTTTAGTTTCTATTTCTGCTCTAATTTTTATCATCTCCTTTCTTCTGTTGGCTTTAAGCTTAGTTTGTTGTTCTTTTTCTAGATCCTTTAGGTGTAAGGTTAGGTTGTTTAAGATTTTCCTTGCTTCTTGAGGTAGACCTGTATTGCTATATACTCTGCTCTAATTTTTATTATCTCCTTTCTTCTGTTGGCTTTAAGCTTAGTTTGCTGTTCTTTTTCTAGATCCTTTAGGTGTAAGGTTAGGTTGTTTAAGATCTTCCTTGCTCCTTGAGGTAGGCCTGTATTGCTATATACTTCCCTCTTATGATCACTTTTGCTGTATCCCCAAAGTTTTGTACCACTGTGTTTTCATTTTCATTTGTTTCCATGTATTTCTTTTATTTCTTCTTTAATTTCCTGGTTGACCATTCACTCTTTAATAGTATGTTGTTTTTTAACCTCCATGTTTGTGGTCTTTCCAATTTTTTTCTTGGGGCTGACCTCAAGTTTCATAGTGTGTGGTCAGAAAATATGCATGGTATGATCTCACACTTCTTGTATTTGTTGAGGCCTGATTTGTGACCTAGTATGTGATCTATTCTAGAGAATGTCCCATGTGCCCTTGAAAACAATGTGCATTCTGCTGCTCTGGGATGAAATGTTCTGAATCTGTTAAGTCCATCTGGTCCAGTGTGTCATTCAAAGCCATTGCTTCAGGGCACCTGGGTGGTTCAGTCCGTTAAGGATCTGACTTTGGCTCAGGTCATAATTTCAGTGTCCTGGGATCGAGCCTCACATTGGGTTCCTACACTCAGAGTTGAGTCTGCTTGTCCTTCTCCCTCTGCCCCTCCCCCGCTCATTCTTTCTCTCTCTCAAATGAATAAATAAAATCTTTTTTAAAAAAGCCATTGTTTCCTTGTTGATTTTCTGCTTCGATGATCATTCCATTGATGTAAGTGGGTCATTCAAGTACTCTACTACTATTGTATTATTATCAATGAGTTCCTTTGTGTTTGTTATTAATTATTTTATATATTTGGGTGCTCCCAAGTTACAACTGTTAGATCTTCTTGTTGGATAGTCCCCTTTATTATGATATAGTGCCCCTCTTCATCTCTTGTTATAGTCTGTGGTTTAAAATCTAGTTCGTCTGACGTAAGTATTGCTACTCTGGATTTCTTTTGCTGTCCATTTGCATGATAAATATTTCTCCATCCCCTCATTTTCAATCTGCAGGTGTCTTTAGGTCTATAGTGAGTCTCTTGTAGGCAACATATAGATGGTTGTTTTTTTATCCATTCTGTCACCCTACGTCTTTTGATTGGAACATTTAGTCCATTTACACTCAGAGTAATTATTGATAGATATGTATTTAGTGCCACTTTATTACTTGTTTTCTCCTTATTTCCAGAGATGTTATCTGTTCCTTCCTAGTCTTTGTCACTTTTGATCTTTTCTACCCACTCAAAGAGTTCCCTTCAATATTTCTTGCAGGGCTGGTTTAGTGGTCACAAACTCCTTTAGTTTTTATTTGTCTGGGAAATTTTTTATCTTTCCTATTCTGAATGATAGCCTTGATGTATAGAGTATTCCTACTGCAGATTTTTCCCATTCAGCACACTGAATATATCACACCACTTTCTTTTGGCTTGTCAAGTTTCTGTGGAGAGATCTGCAGCTAAACTTATGGGTCTTCTCTTGTAAGTTAGGGACTTTTTGTCTTGTTGCTTTTAGGATTTTTTCTTTATTGCTATATTTTGCAAATTTAACTATAATATGCCTTGTTGTTGGCCTGCCTTTGTTGATTTTGATGGGAGTTCTCTGTGCCTCCTGGATTTGGATGTCTGTTTCCTTCCCCACATTAGGAAAGTTTTCAGCTATTATTTCCTCAAATAAAACTTCAGCCCCCTTTTCTCTCTTCTTCTTCTGGGATTCCCATGATACAAATGTTATTACGTTTGATTGAGTCACTGAGTTCCCTAAGTCTCTCGTGATCTATCATTCTTCTTTCTCTCTTTTGTTCAGCTTTATTATTTTCCATAATTCTATCTTCTGTATCACTTATTCATTCATCTGCTTATTCCATCCCTATGGTCATTACATTCAGTTGCTTTCGAATCTCAGTTATTGTATTTTTCATTTCTGCCTGATTGTTTTTTAACACTTTTATCTCTGTAGTAAGGGTCTCCCTGATGTCTTCCATGCTTTTCTCAAGCCCAGTGAATATCCTTCTGACTGCTGTTTTAAATTCTCCATCAGGCATATTATTTATATCTGCTTTGATTAGATCTCTGGCTGTGATCTTTTCTTATTCTCTCTTTTGGCATGAATTCCTCTGTCTTGGCATTTTGTCTAGGTCCTGTTGTCTTCTCTGTGTTAGAAAAGCCTGTTATATTTCCTGGTCCTGAGGGTAATGGCTTTATGAAGAAGAGGTCATATAGTGTCCAGGGACTGGCACTTCAGGAAGTATCTCTGGTGTGTGCTGCATGCACTCTGTTGCTGTGTTTTGGCTGCTCTATCCCTCAGGTCAGTCATCGGCAGTGAGCAGTGTTTGGACCTTGGCTGGACTGTGCTGTGGTCTGCTTATTAAATGAGCCCTGATGCTACTTCCACTAGAACTGAAGACTTGCAGAACTCTAAAGTCAGTAGATATGGTGTGTTAAGAGGCTTCTGCTGGTGTTCTGGGGAAGAGGCCCAGTGTGCTGGTCCTTAAGCACACTTGCCCAAGAAAAGCAGTACCAGCAGAGCGCAGGGGGGCGGGACTTGGTGTAAGCAGGTCAAGCAGCCAGTGTTGGCATTGTGCTGTTTACTGAAGTTGGTTTATGGTGAGGGGTGGGAAAGGGAAAGTCTCCCTAGAGAGCAGAGTCTGTGCTTGCTGCTCTCAGGGAACCACTCCCAGAAGAGCGAATAATTTCCCCTGTGCATCTTAGGTATTTTTCAGATCACTGTTGTCACACTGTCTGTCTCTGAGTTGCTTGCCTGCCTGGAGCAGCGTGGTGCACTTTGGGCTCTATCCCAGACAAGCCTACTGATTTTTAAAACTCCAAACGTTAGGGACATACTGTGGTAGGAGCATGCACTGGTCTTCTGGGGGAAGATCTCACTGTCCTGGAACTGATGCAGGTTTGACCCAGAAGGGTAGTTATGCCAGAGTGCAGGGGCACAGGATTTGGAGCAAAGCAGGCTAAGTCAGTTTCTGGTTAGCCACCCTCAACAGATGTCTCTGTGCTTATGATGAGGGGCAGGGGAGTGAAATAGCACCTGCCCTGCCAGCTCTTTTGTACCCTGAGAAGCAACGCCAACTCTCACAGATGCACTCCAAGAAGAGCAAACAATCTCTCCTTGTGTACCTTAGGTGATCTTCAGATCATGCTGTATGCCCTGGGATTGCTTGCCTGCCTTCTCTCCAGGAGGAGGGCAGCACCCCCAGGGCTCTATCCCAGCCAAGCCACCAACTTCTTTGAGCCCTAATGGTTGCAAAAGCTCACGAAAATCAGTTCCTCTCATTTTCCCAGCTAATGGCTTTGGGGAAGTGTTTTCCTTGTCCATATCCCTGTGTGTTCCATTCTTTCACCTTTTTCCACGTCAGGGCTCCCTCCTCTCCATAGTACCCGAGATTTGTTTGCCCCCACAAACCATGTCTCTGCACTTCCTAACTTCCTCAATGTGGCCTCTTGTTCTCCCTTTAGTTGTGTAATTTGTTCTATCAGTTCTCAGGTTGATTTTTTGGGTATTCAGAATGATTTGATAATTATCTAGCTGTGTTCGAGGAATAGGCAAGTCTAGGGTCTCCTACTTTGCCACCATCTTAGCTCCCCCTAAAATCCTAAAGATTCTATGAAAAACTGTTAGCATAATAAATGAATTCAGCAAAGTAGCAGGATACAAAGTGTTGACTGATTTCAAAAATCAGTTGCATTTCTCTATACTAACAAGGAACAATCTGAAAAACAAATTTTTAAAAATTTCAATTTACAATAGCATCTAAAAGAATAATATACTAAGAAATTAACTTACCAAGGAGATGAAAGACATGAAGAATGAAAACAAAAACATGGCTGAAAGAAATCAGAGAATACAGAAATAAATGGAAACACACCCCATATTCATGAATTGGAAGACTTAATATTGGGTAAGATGTAAATGCTACCCAAAGTGATCTACAGACTCAACATAATATCTATCAAAATCCCAGGAACAGTTTTTGAAGAAGAAGAAAAAATTCTAAAATTCATATGGAATTTCAAGTGACCCAGAATAGCCTAAACAATCCTGAAAATGAGAACAAAACTGCGGGACTCACACTTCTTGATTTCAAAACTTACTATAATGCTACAGTAACCAAAACAATGTGGTACTGGCATAAAGATAGACATATATATCAATAGAATAGAAGGGAGCTCAGAAATAAACCCTTACACATACGGTCAAATAATTCTTGACAAGGGTGCCAAGGACCATTCAACTGAGAAAGAGAAGTATTTTTAACAAATGGTACTAGAAAAGGGGATAGCCACATGCAAAAAAAATGAGACTGGACACTTACCTAATACTATATACATAAATTAACTTAAAATGGATCAAGCACCTATATATAAGACCTAGAGTAATGAAATTCTTAGAAAAAAACATAGGACAAGAGCCTCATGGCATTGGATTTGGCAATATTTCTTGGATATGACACCAAAGGCACAGGCAACAAAAGAAAAATGATAAACTCAATTCCATGACAATTTTAAATTTTTGTACATCAAAAGATATGATCAACAGAGTAAAATGTTAAGCCACAGAATGGGCGGAAATATTTTCAAATCATTTATCTGACAAAAGATTGATATCCAAAGTACATAGATCTCTCCTAAAACTCAACAAAAAAAACAGCATGATTCAAAAATGAGAAAAGGATTTAAACAGACATTTTTTCCAAATATGATCTAGGAATGACCAATAAACAATGAAAAGATGCTCAACATTACTAATCATTAGGGAAATGCAAATGAAAACTACAGTGAGGTTCTACCTCACACCCATTAAGATGGCTACTATCTAAAAAACAGTAAACAGTAAGTACTGGCGAGGATGTGGAGAAATTGGAACCTTTGTGCACTGTTGTTGGGAATGTAAAATGGTACAGCCTCTGTGAAAAACAGTATGGAGTTTCCTCAAAAAAGTAGAAATAGTATTACCAGCCACAGCAATCAGACAAGAGGAAGGGAAAAAAGGCATCTAAATTGGTAAGGAAGGAGTAAAACTTTCACTAATTACAGATTACATAATACTCTATATAGAAAACCGTAAAGCCTCCACCAAAAAACTACTAGAACTGATAAATAAATCCAGTAGGGTTGCAGGATAAAAAAATCAACATATAGAAATCCATGGCATTTTATATACTAATAACAAAACAACAGAAAGAAAAATTAAGAAAGCAATCCTATGTACAGTTGCCCCGAAGATAATAAAATACCTAGGAATAAACTTAACCAAGGAGGTGACATACCTGTACTCTGAAATCTATAAAACAGTGATGAAACATATTGAAAATGATCCAAACAAGTGGAAAGATATTTTATGTTCATAGATTGGAAGAACAAATATTGTTAAAATGTCCATACTACCCAATGCAATCTACAGATTTAATGCAATCTACAGATTTAATGCAATCCTTATCAAAATACCAACATTTTTCACAGACCTAGAACAATCCCAAAATTTATATGGAACCACAGAAGACCCCAAATAGCCAAAACAATCTTGAAAAAGAAAAACAAAGCTGGAGGTATCACAATTCCACATTTCAAGTTATATTACAAAGCTGTATAACCAAAACAGTATGGTACTGACACAAAAACTGACACATTGATCAATGCCATAGAATAGAAAGCCCATAAACAAACCCACATTTATATAGTCCATTAATCTTTGACAAAGGAGGAAAGAATATGCAATGGGAAAAAGTCTCTTCAAAAAATGGTGTTGGGAAAACTGGACAGCAACATGCAGAAGAATGAAACTAGACCACTGGTTTACACCATACACAAAGATAAATTCAAAATGGATTAAGGACCTAAATGTGAGATCCAAAACTATAAAAATCCTACAAGAGACCACAGGCAGTAAGTAACTTCTCCGACAGCAGATGTAACAACTTTTCTCTAGATATGTCTCCTGAGGCAAGGGAAACAAAAGCAAAAATAAACTACTGGGACTACATCAAAATAAAATGTTTCTGTACAGTAAAGGAAACAATCAACAAAACTAAAAGACAACCTACTGAATGGGAGAAGATATTTGCAAATGACATATCTGATAAAGGGTTAGTATTCAAAATATATAAAGAACTTACAAGACTGAACACACAAAAAACAAATAATCCACAGTTTAAAAATGGGCAGAAGAAATAAACAGACATTTCTCCAAAGAAGACATACAGATGGCCAACAGACACATGAAAAAATGCTCAACATCACTCATCACGGAAATATAAATCAAAATACAATGAGGTATCATGTCACACCTGTCAGAATGGCTAAAATCAACAACACAAGAAACAACTAGTGTTGGAGAGATGTGGAGAAATAGGAATGTTCATGCACTACTGGTGGATGGGCAAACTGGTACAGTCACTGTGGCAAATAGAAGAGGGGTTCCTCAAAAACTTGAAAATGGAACTACCCTACAATCCAGTAATCACACTACTGAGCATCTACCAAAAAAAGTACAAAAACCCTAATTCAAAGGGAAACGTGCACCCCTATGTTTACTGCAGCATTATTTACAATAGCCAAATTATGGAAGTAGCCCAACTGTCCATCAATAGATGAATGGATAAAGAAGGTGTGGTATACATATATAATGGAATATTATTCAGCCATGAAATAGAATGAAATCTTGTTACCTGCAATAACATGGAGGTAGAGAGTATAATACTAAGCAAAATGAGCCAGTCAGAGAAAGACAAATACCACATGATTTCACTCATATGTGAAATTTAAGAAACAAAACAAATAAACAAAGGAAAAAAAAAATAAAGGAGAGAGAGACAAACCAAGAAACAGACTCTTAAGTATAGAGAACAAACTGATAGGTTACCAGAGGGGAGTCAGGTAGGGGAATGAATGAAATAAGTGATGGCGATTAAAGAATACACTTAACATGATGAGCACTTAGTAATGAACAGGTTTGTTGAATCACTATATTGTACACCTGAAACTAATATAACTGAAATTTTAAAAAAACTTAATAAAAATTTAATGAATAAAAAATACATACAATTACCAAATAATCCAGTAATTCTACTTCTGGGTATATACCCAAAAGAACTGGAAGCAGGGTCTTGAGATGATATTTGTAACCCATTTTCATAGCAGCATTATTCACAGTAGCTAAAATTTGAATGCAACCCAAGTGTCCACCCACAGATGGATGGATAAGCAAAATGTGATATATTCATACAATGAAGGAAATTCTGACATATGCTACAATATGGATGAACCTTGAGGGCATTACACTACATGAAATAATCTAGTCACAAAAAGACATAGATTATATGATTCTACTTATATAAAGTATTTTGAGTAATCAAAATCATAAGGACGAAGTATAATAGCAGTTGCCAGGAGCTTGGGAGAAGGGAGAAAGGGGAGTTATTTTTAAATGAGCATAGCTTCAATTTTAAAGATGAAAAGAGTTATAGTGATAGATGGTAATGATAGTTGCACAACAATGTGAATATATTTAGTACTACTGAGCTGTACTCAAAAATGATTAAGATGGTATTTACATTATGTGTACTTTACCACAATTAAAAAGTAAAATCTAAGCCCAGATGGATCTAAGAAATAATACCAATTTCTCAAAAATTGCTCAAAAAATAGAAGAAGAGGGAACCTATCCCAACTTATTCTATGAAGCTTGTATTCACTAAGTCCAAATTCAAAGACATTATAAGAAAATAATTCTACAAACCAATTTCCCTCATGAACATAGAAGCAAAAATCATTAATAAAATATTAGCAAATTGATCCCAGCAATATTTAAAAAGGAGCTATCAAGGGGGATTTGTTACTGGAAAGCAAGATTGGCTTAATATTTGAAAATTAATCAATGTAATTCACCACATTAACAGAATAAAAGAAAAAAATCATATAATCATGTAACTACAGAAAAACACTGGATAAAATTCAGCACACATTCATTATAAAAATTTTCAATATGCTAGAAATAAAAGGAAGCTTTATCAATCCAATAAAGATAATATACAGAAAACCTACAGCTGAGATCATATTGAGTGATGAGGGACTGAACCATTTTCATCTATTATGAAAAATAAAGTAAGCCGCACTACTTCTATGCAATATTGTATTGGCAATAAGTCCAAAAACATAAAAACCATTTAAAGAATAGTAACAATTTTTTTTTTTACAGATGGCATGACTGTGTAGAAAATCTCAAAGAATCTACAAAAATATAAACTATTAGAATAACTGAATTTAACAAGATTTCAGAATATAAGGTCAATTTAAAATATATATATATATACAGTAACTAACAAAAATGAAATTTTCAAATACCATTTAAAATAGCATCAAAAACATAAAACACTTAGGAAAAATTTAACAAAATTAGTTCAAGATATTACAAAATGTTGCTGGAAAAAAAATAAAGAAGTTCAAAATAAAGAATTTACCATGTTCATGATTAGAAGATTCGATATTGTTACATGACACTTAACACAATCCAAATAAAAATCCCAGCAGACCTTCCCACAGATATTGACAACTGATTCTAAAATCTTTATGGAAATGCAAAGGACTTAGAACAACCAAAAATCTTTAACAAAAACAAAGTTGAAAACCTTACACTCTCTGATTTTCAGATTAACTAGAAAGCTATGATAATCTGGACAATGAGATTTGGGTGTACAGATAGTTAAACAGATCAATAAAACAAAATACAGAATCCAGAAATAGAAATACATTTATATGTTCAACTGATTTTCAACCAAGGCAATAAAGCAGTTTAATGGAAAAAAGTCTTCAACAAATGGTGCTGGGAAAAATGGTTATTTGGAAAAAAAAAAAATCCTGACCCATCATACCATCTTCAAATAGTAGATTTGAGTGGATATAAAAGCTAAAATCATAAAGCTTCTAAAAAAAGATAGAATATTTTTGTGACATTAAGACAGGCAAAGATTTCTTAGACAAAAACCTGAAAGCACTAAGCATAAAAAAAAGTACATAATGGACATCATTAAAATTAAAACCTTTTCATCAAAAGATACATTATGAAAACTAATAAGCAAATTACAGGCCAGCAGGACCCTGGTGCCAAAACTAGACAAAGACATTATATTAAAGAAGATTACTGACCAACTTCCTTATGACCATAGAAGCAAAAATCATTAATAAATACTAGCAACATAATCCAATAAAAATGGGCAAAAGTCTTAAACAGAAACCTTATAAAGGAAAACGTATGAATGGGCATTAAGCAAAAGAAAAATCACTCAACAGCATGAGCCATCAAGAAAATGCAAACTAAAATCACAATGAAATTGTATTTAAATGTCTAATAGATACCTCAAATCTAATATATCCATTATGGACCAATTTCTACCCTAATTCAGTTGGTAACTCCAGTTCCTGTTGTTCAAACCTCCCAAATCAAAAAATTTAGGACTCAGCCTTGAATCCTCCCTATCCTTCTATCATTTCTCCACTCTCAACTAATCCATTAGCAAGTCTCCAAAACAGATCTCCATCCTTCCACATCTTTCCCTCTCTAGGTCTTAGTCTAAGCCACCATCTCTTCTTGCTGGAATTACTGCTATAACCTCCTAATTTAACTCCTTGCTATATATATGCCCTACTTCAGTCCGGTAATGTGAATCAAATTGTGTGTCTTACTCTTCTTAAAATTCTTCAATGGTTTTCCATGGCACATGGAATAAAATCCAAATTCCTTTGCAATACCTACAGGGCACCACATAACCTGTCCCTTGCCTGTTCTTTCACTGGTTACAAGTCATCTCTATCCTCCAGGTCACCCCTACAGTAAGCTCCAGCCACCCTCCTCTTCTGCTCCCTGTGTCTGCCACACCTATTTCTCCCCTCCTCTGGGCTTCTGCCCTTGACTTTCCTCTCTCTGGAGCACTCCTCCCCCTTACTCTTCCACTCATCTTTCATGTTTCAACTCTAATATCAGCTCCCCACTAAACTTGGAGATTCTTGACTATTCACTCCTCTTTTCTATCTCTTAACCTGTCCCTTGCCTGTTCTTTCACTGGTTACAAGTCATCTCTATCCTCCAGGTCACCCCTACAGTAAGCTCCAGCCACCCTCCTCTTCTGCTCCCTGTGTCTGCCACACCTATTTCTCCCCTCCTCTGGGCTTCTGCCCTTGACTTTCCTCTCTCTGGAGCACTCCTCCCCCTTACTCTTCCACTCATCTTTCATGTTTCAACTCTAATATCAGCTCCCCACTAAACTTGGAGATTCTTGACTATTCACTCCTCTTTTCTATCTCCCCTACTCCATCAGACAGGGGCCTTAACTGTCTTATTCACTTTAATGACTCCAGGCCAGAGCACTAGCCTGGCACATAATAGGCGTTCAATAAATGCCGCTAAATGAATAAATATACAGGTCATCTAAAATCAATAAGCAGTAGTGTCTAGGTTTCCAGGACATTTAAAATTTGCTTGGCTAGATTTTCTACTTTGTATTTTTCTGGTTGCGTTATTCCTGATTTGCTTCATATTTTTAACTTCTCTAAGTACATTTATGCTACAGCAGTACTCTCACTTGTGTTTTCAGCACCTCTTAATTTAGTATTATCTGCAGATTTCATTAATTTATTGTTTACTGCCTGTTGAAAATCATTAATGAAGATGTTAAATAAGAAAAAAGCAACATCATTCCCTATGTACTGCAGCAGAATTACTAATCACTTAGCAAATGCTGAAAAAAGCATTTAAAAAATGTTTTCCCACATATATAGAGCCTGTACTGAAAATATTAAGAAAATACATTTCATTCAATTGCTTCCGTCCTTATTTAAATTTTCATTTAAGCTCTAAGGCCATGAAGATAGGAAGAAGGAAACAAATTAACTAGTGCACAAGGACCTAGCTGTCCATTCTGTCAATTCTGTTATGGAGATACAGACAATCCTCTTTACTCACTAATTGTATGATTGTGAATTTCCCCATTCACTAAAATGTACATGTAACTCCAAAATCAACACTTATGGTGCTTTTGTGGTCTTCACAGATGTGTGCAGAGCTATGAAAATTCTGAGTTGCATGATGTGCACATTTGTAGCCAGAGCTCTCTGTCTTGTTTCCACCCTCACACTGCAAGCAATTGTCTTTTTTTGTGAGCAACTTAGTGCCACATTTTCCACATCTTTGTGCTTTTCCTGGTGATTCTGATGCTTAAAATGTCCCCTAAGTGTAGTGTTATAGTGCTATCTAATGTTCCTAAATGCAAGAAGGCTGTGATGTGCCTTACAGAAAAAATAAGTGTGTCAGATAAGCTTCATTTAGACATGAGCTATACTGCTGTTGGCCATGAGTTCAATGTTAATGAACCAAAATTATATATTAAATAAGGTGTCTTTTCGGCAGAAACAAAGTTATATGTTGACTGATTGGTGAAAATGTGACCCATAAAACAAAGTTACATGTTGACTGGTTGGTGAAAATGTGACCACAGGTTTGCAGGAACCTAACCCTGTATTTTCTTTAGGAGCAATGGTTCAAAATTCTCTAATTCAATGTTTGAGGCAACTTTATAGGATATAACAACCACGAATAATGAGTACCAACTGTATGCTCTAGGAGTGAGCATTATTCAGGATGGCTTCATATAGGAAAATGCTTAAGTAAACACTGAAAAATTAGACATTAAAATGGCAGTAAAAGTTTAGACAATGAGGTGTACAATGAGAATAAAGGACAATCCAGGCAGAAGGAACAACAAATAAAAAGGCACAGAGCAGAAATCAACAAATTACAGCCCCTGGGTCAAATCCAGCCCCTATCTACTTTTATAAATAAAGTTTTATTGGAACACATCCATGCCCATTTGTTTATTTATTATCTGTGTCTGTTTCTAGCCGTGGCACGGAGGCACCAGAGGCACAGTATATTTAGGGAAAGGGAAGTAGTTTATTTAAATTTTTCATGTGGGAGATGGACAGCAAATGAAGACAGACAGTTGGCAGGAGTCAGATGATAACAGTCTCATAGGGCCAGACAAAGGGTTTACATAGGGGAGGGTATATTAGGTAACTGGATGCACTACAGACTGGGGAGGAGAAAGACTAGAAGCTGGAGGCCAATGAAGAGGTTTTAGGAATAGTCTAGCTGAAGGAAAATGGGCATTTGGTTCCTACTGTGATTTGAAGGGAAAGGGGAGGGGCGGCTGGGTGGCTCAGTCATTAAATGCATGCCTTCGGCTCAGGTCATGATCCCAGGGTCCTGGAATTGAGCCCCGCATCGGGCTCCCTGCTCAGCGAGAAGCCTGCTTCTCCCTCTCCCACTCCCCCTGCTTGTGTTCCTGCTCTCGCTGCCTCTCTCTCTGTCAAATAAATAAATAAATAAATAAATAAATAAATAAATAAATAAAATATTTTAAATAAAGGGAAAGGGGACAATCTGAAACACTTTTAAGGAGATGGAAGTCATTATAACTTTGTGAACATTTTGGCATGGAAGAGCATGAAAAAAAGGAAGGAAGAGATAATGACTCCTGGGCCTGAATTCAATGATCTAATAATTGGATCCAATAATGGTGCCACCTTCCAAGACTTCTAAGAACCCAGAGGAAGAGTTTTGAGAAAGGGAAGAATAGGATTTTTGTCTTGGACAATATGAACTTGAGATATACTAAGATATCTAAATGGAGATGTTGTGTAAGCATTTGGATATACAGATCTGCCGAAATAGGGAGAAAGGTCTGGATTGAATAAACAGCTTTGGAAGTCATCAGATGATAACCAAAACCACGATCATGGTTAGCTTAATAAGAAAAGGCACAGATGATGAAAGACATAGGAAGAAATGGCTTCACAGGACAAAGGATGAAAGAACTGACCCATAAGACACAACAGCCAGGCATGTTTAGTATAAGATTTTGCCAATATGTTGTAATAGTGGTTAAACAAGGAAAGAACCACTGATACATCAGGTATCACATGGATGTGAATTCTTGTCTTATATGGGTGCATCAAACACTTCATATTTATGTCATCTGATTCCTCCTTAATTTGAATGAAAGGCAGCTAAATCCATTCCACAACTTCAAGCCAGAATTAAGGCAGTTCTGCAAGATCGTATTTTATACAAGTACCCAAATTCAAGGGTCAATTGAAACAAATTGGAGTGTTATCATACTGCAGGGGCAGGTAGAGAGGAGGTACTAAAACATGGCTCATGGTACTGCTGCTCAGATTAAATGACCAAGTAGGAATTAATATCTTTCTTTCAAAGATACAGGGAAATTGAAGCATTTATTGAATGCTTCCTGTGTATCACACGCAGTGCTTGCTATAATTAGAGAACATTCAAGCTGAAAGAGCTCTTGAGGCACACCTTGCTTCAGAGGTGACAAATTGTGCTCTTCAGAGTCCTAAGCAAGCCTTCCTGGGTGCCAATCCCCATTCCTGTGGCAGAGCCCAGCTATCTGCTTAACAAACCCATCTCCTACTTCTCGTCCTGGGTACAGAAAAAGACATTTCCTAGCCTCCCTTGTCATTAGATGTGATAGAATTGATATGACCACTTCCAAGCCTGGACCATGAAAAATCTCCCATGGGTAATTCTCTCTCTCTGTTTCCATTTCTAGTTGGGGTCAAAAACTTGAACTGCCTTGGAGCCCCCATGTTGAAGGTGACAAAGACTGTCTACTAGGGTCTCTAAGTGATGATCTATAAAGAGGCTTAACCTTTCAACCCTTACTCTTGGCTATAGATGACTTTATGTGAGTGAGAAATAAATTATTTTGTTACATTACTGAGATTCAGGGTCATTTGCTACAATACTAATGATAATTAACTAATGAACTCTCCCTTAAATCTAAACAGCACTGTATTTACCATTTTCACCTAAAGGGTTCCATAGAAGTATGTGTTTAAAAACAGGAAAGATTTCATCACTATTAATAATAACAGTTCCTCCATGAAATCAATGGTATATATGGCATAATTTGATCTAAACACTAAGAGACAGTAAATTGAAATGAAATATAGTTATGTTTAATTGATCTACCTATCCCTGCTAGAAAGAGAAGAAAAGGCTGACCTAATACATGAGTGTTCCAGCCTGCTTCTCTTGACTTAACATGTTCTTCTAGCTTCTTTTCTAAGCTTCACCATAGACTTTGCAGAAGGATTTTTGTTTTTAGGACTTTATTTCAAAAAATGTAGCAGTTGAACTCATTTAATATTCAAGAGACATCCAGTCACATGCCAACTAAAAATGCACTAAGCACTGTATTATGTCTGGGGAATGTAAAGAACTCATGGCCTAGGAGGTGAGACAGATACATGACCTAAAAACGCAAAATAGTGAGATAAATGTTAATAGGTATATGAAAAATATAAGAGTACCAAAAATAGAGCCACAACTATTTGACATTCCATAGGTTTCATATGATTTAATATCCTAGAGAATCTTATACAACCTCAAAGTTTATTCATCAGCCACTAGGAAAAAGACCCAAGAGAATAGTAATGCATCTATTATTTCCCATCACCACTCAGCATCTTCATATTGACTGTAACCACTATTATTGATGAATTTCTACTTCTGAATCATAAAAATTAAAGTTGTATAAGGTGCTTCACCAGTGAAATATAAGAGAAAGACCAAAACTTTGGGGTTAAAATACTTGTGGAATCTACTAGTTTCTATTACACCAGAGAGATGTGATGAATTTCTGTATTTTGTCTATCATTGGGATAGAAAAGAATAATAGAATATTAGAGATGGAAAGGACCTTAGAGATCACGTAATCCAAAAAGATGAATAAACTTTTCTTTTCCATTGCCAATAAGCTGGTAAAATCTGATGAATACAACTCTTTTGAGTTATACGTGGCCTGATGAATTGAGACGGCCATGGTTCAGTCTAAGACACTAGAGTTTCACCACACCACAAAAAATAAACTTTATTCATGAACAAAATCAATTTAAGTTAAGTAGCTTTCATCACTTCTATAAATATACTATGAATGTGGGAGCAAAAAAAAAAATGTACCCTGAAAGAAAAATAGATAAACTTTTGCTTGGTTTCCCCTTTGAGACTTTGATAGAAAATGTTGTAATTCCCTACTTACTCTTTTTTTAAAGGAATTCTTTTTGAAGATGACTGTAGCATATTTTCAAGAAGCTGCTATGAAATGCATTTAAGAACAACGGTTTCTCTTTTAAAAAAAAAAAAAGAACAATGGTTTCTCAATGGTTGACGATCATTATCTGATAATAATTAGACACAATCTTATATTTTTAAAAATATTTCTACCTTCATCAACGACTTTGAGGCCATGTTAAAAGAGAATGTTATGGTTCCAGATGTCCTTGTCCCCAGCACTTACACAATCCCTGGGCTCCCATTTCTCCTTAGAATGGGAATTTTTCCTGGTCATCATCATTCTTTCATCAAAGATAATTTTAAAAACATCTAGTTCATGAGGAAAGCGGTTGTCTAAAAGCTGAGTGTAGTTCATCAGAAGTTCTCAAACCTGGCTGCACATCACAACCACCAGATGGGGTTTTTAAAATAGATTACCAAATCTTACCCCCAACTACTGATTAAGTAGATCATGTATGGGACCTGGGAACGTGGAAAGTTTTTAAGCTTCCCAGGTGATTCTTGTATATGGTTGAGTTTGTGATCTGGTAATACAAATTATCAAATCTTTTAATAACAAAAAATGTTATTTGCATCCTTATCTACTGGATGCAATGTTTAGGATGATATAATTTATAAAAGAAAATGCCTTTTGTCTTCTTATAATTAAGAGGACTCAGATTTCAATTGACTCCTAAGAAACAATATCTCTAGGATAAATGATGCAAAAGCAAATACGTCATTACCCCCGAACACTCTCTGATATAGCACCATAATTTGATAGTTCACTACATTTGGCAAAACTAAGTTAAAAGGACTCATTTACATTATATTTTGGTTGTGTCTGTAATCATTTTCTTTTTCTTTGCTTCTGAGTTTAAGGGTGACCTTTCGCTCTCCACAGCAGGCATGATGGTTTGCTTTCTCTTCTTCCGATGGACGCTACTGCTTATTTTATTTTTGGTGCATTGCACTGTTTTTCCAGCCAGAGGCACAATTACAAGTCACCCTATAAGTTGCTTTCATAACTAGAGCTCCAATGGGGATTCAACAAGATTCTCTGTATGTAATTACCCAACTGGAAGTTAGCCAGATTCCCAGGACTGCAGCCCTCACACTCGTGAACAGGACTCTTTGATTGTTAATAATCACGCCCAGTCAGCAACCCGGTATTTGGAAATCCTTAGAAAGCAACTTAATGCTCTATGAAAAACATGGGACAGATCACAAGAGGAGTATTTTCACAGAGTTGCCTGTCACGGGTAGGTCCAACCAGCTGACAATGTAGCCAAATGATATTCAAAGTCATCTGTTTTTGCACTCAAGGTGTTTAATAATTGAATGCTGGAACAGATGTGTTTGATTTTTCTCCAAATTCATCTTTCTGAGAAATTCCACACCTTTCACACGGTTTTATTTTTACCTGTTACGTGTGTCATTTTTCTTCCTTTTCGATGACAATGCTGTTAACAATACAGCTATTTGTGAGCACAAGAATAGTCCAAGATGTCAAAATGTACTCTAACGATTTTTCACATCGAATGCATTTGATTAGTTGCAAGGGGCATCTATTGACACTGCTTGCTGTCATTTGCCACTCCAATTTTTTTTTTTTTTCCATGGAATGAGTCTCTCCTTTTTTTACTCTGGTCACGTTTTCAGAACTGGGCTTCAGTGAGATCTGGTGCTGTTTCCTCCAAGCACGTTGTGGTTCAGCTTGTTTATAGCACAGGTATTAAGCTATAATGCTATCAGAGCCTCATCCCTTTCTTCTAATTAAAAATAAAGGTCCATCAGCAAAACTCTTCTTCTCAATGTTGCCCCAAACAAGTCCTGAACCTTTCTCATCTGGTGGGCCTTCTTTCCTCCTCTTTCTTTATCTAGAAGCCTCCCAGGAGAACTGGGCAGTTAAGAATTTGAACTCCAGAGTCATACTCACAAAGTTCAAATCCTGGCTTAGTCAAGCTGTGTGTCCTTGGACAATGTGCTTAGCCTCCCAGTACCCTCCACTGTCTTATCCGAGACATGAATATACTCTAAATACGTAACTCACTGTGTTGTGGGAAGAATTAAGTGGGTTTATAATGTCATATATACTCTATTATTATCCTTCAAGTCCCTCCTGTTCTATGAAGCTTCTCCTACTGCTCCAGCACATATCTATTCTCCCCCAGCCATCCTGTGCCTCCTCACAAATAAACACACACTCGACACTTAATCTGTATGTCAGGATATGCTGCCACACATATTATAATATCTCCTTTAAGAGACTGAGGGACCAGATTCATAGACTTCTGTACCGAACAGAGTTGCTTGACCCACGTACATATCTACACCTTTTTTTGGCTGGTGATGCTGTGACTATAAATTGCTAAAAAGGAGATTACTCAAGAAAAGTAGGAAGTTTTCACACACACACACACACACAAAAAGTAATTCTGGCATACAATTGCAAATAAATCCCAACAGGAAGAAAAGGAGCACCTAAAGAAACCAATTCTCTGAGACACTTAGGTTTTAAAATGGAAATATTCAAAAGATGGAAAGAAGGGCTCTTAACCAGATGAAAGAGGCATGGACTTTTAAGAACTATGTCAGAAAGGCGAAAGCCCCAAGTGAACTGAGGCTTGATGAGAAAAATGTGAGGGACAACAAAGGAAGCTTTTACAGTTTTATTCAGAACATGAAGTTGACAGGGATAAGCAGCTTTCTGCCTTGGGCTGGTGGTCTAATTCGATGGATAACCAAGAGGAAGAACACAGCGGTGATGCAAAAGTGAGGGATTTCCAAACTGAAAGGGGTGGAGCACAGATCAGTAAAAAAGAACAGTAGGAGGGAGTGAAAGAGCTCTGAGATCAAAGGCAAAGAATAGAGGCAGGATAGCTCAGTGGTGAAAGAATATGAGCCCTGGGTTTGAACTTGGCTCTGACAGTCACTGGCTGTGTAACCTTGGGCAAATTACTTAACCCTTCGCTGTCACAGCTTCTTGTTTTATAAAGCAGAGGTAAAACCCTTCCTTCATCGGGGAAAGTTGTGAGGATTAAAAAAAAGAGCATTTGTTAGACATTTAGCCCAGTAGAGTTGCTAAATAAATTACAGCTGTGGTTGTTGTCTTTAAAATAATACTTATATTAGTACTATAATAAAGGGCATCCAGATTCTCTTAAGGGGTTCGGGTCTGCTGACTTGCATCAATTGTACCTCAAAGGACAAAGAGAAATTTCCAAGGGGACTGACCAAACTCCACAGAATCTGAAAAATCAGAGACCTAAATACACACTCTAAGACAGGAGGCCAATAAATGCACTTCAAATTTTCAAACAAGATAAGGAGAAAGCTGGAATCCAGAACAGAGCAGCTAAATGGGATGGTTTGAAACACAGAAAAGGAACAGTGATGGCTAGAATGGGCTGCAAGAGGTCATGATTAGCTGACTTCATTTCCAGTCTCCTTCACCCAGTATACACACACAGTTTTTATTCTAAATCAAGTTACTAAAACCAGGAGATGAGTGACAATGAACTCTGTTAAAATAGGGACAGTGTCTCTCTTGTTCCCTGCCAACCCTTCAATACCTGGCACCTAGTACGCACTCAACGATTCCTAGTTGAGTAAGTGGATGAATAAACCAACAAATAAATAAATGAAATGGAATAGGTCAGCTATCTCTGTATTTCCATAAACCATTCAACAGAATGTCATAAATTACCATAGATAATATGGAGAAACAGAAAGATGGAAGTACCTTGAAGAAGATTCATAACTGGACAAAGCCCTGGACCTAAAAGGTACTGATTAACCAATTCATGCCAATCTAGACGAGCAGTCTGTTTTCAGACCTCACTGCTCTCTCCATGGCTCTGTTCTATTTAATATGTCTTTTAAGTCAATAACTGAGATGAACATATAGAAGACATATTTAGCAATTTTACTAATGATCTGGAGTCAGGAAGGGCAATGAATACCCTGGAGAGTAGAGTTAGTATTTAAAAATATTTCAATAGACTGGGACAGTAGATCAGATATGAGAGGATGAAATGTTTTAACATAATGACTCACTTCTGAATACCACATTAAATTATATAAAGAGCTTCCCTAAAACTTATATTGTGTAGTTCTCTTGATGGAGCTGTAGTGGATTGAATGGTGGCTCCCAAAAAATATGTCTACCCAGACCTTGTTAATGTGACTTTATTTGGAAAAGAGGATCTTTGCAGATGTAATTAAGTTAAAGATCTTGAGCCAAGATTGTCTTGGAGTAGGATGAATCCTAAATCCAATGACAAAAGCATCCTTAGAAGAGAAGGGGAGAAGTCTCAGGGAAGGTGATGTGAAGATGGAGACAAAGATTGGAGTGATGTATCTACAAGCCAAGGAACACCAAGGGTTGTCAGGAGCCCCTAGAAGCTGGTGAAACATGGAAAAGATTCTCCCTCAGAGCTTCCAGAAGGAACCAACCCTCCTGACACCTTGATTTTTGGGACTTCTGGCCTCAAGATCTGTGAGAGAATAAATTCCTATTCTTTTAAGCCACCAAGCTTGTGGTACTTTGTTACCACAGCCCTAGGAAATTAATACACTTTTTTTTTTTTTAATTTTTTTTAAACAAAGGAGGAAGCCAAAGTCAAAAAGTTCTTTCATTTGACAGATATTTGTTGTGTACCAAGTATTATACTAGATGTTGGGCTTCAACGGTAAACAAAAACAGACTTGGCCACAAGAAACTTCCATTCTAACTGAGGAAGGCAAACAGTAAGTAATGAAACCAAGCTAATATGTTGTTAAATTAATTAAACAAGGAAGCCATTAGACTGAGGTGGCTATAATTAGCTGGGGCCACTGATGTAAACAACCTGAAAGCTAAGCCTGTAAATGCCTCAAAGTTAAGAAATCAAAACCTGAAGACAACCAGTCAAGAACAGCCAGCTAGACTTGAAGCTATAGCAAATCAAAACATCTTCTTTGCAGCCACACCTTCTCTGGAGGTCTTTCCCTCAGCACCTGTCGGTAAAGCGCCCCTACCTGCATTCACTTAGGCACTGCCCCAAGCAAATTAAATTTTGCTCAAATAAACTCTTAAAATTTTTACTATGTCTCCATTTATCTCTTAACAATGTAATGTGGCAGGCAGTGGAAAGTGCTACAGAAGAAAACAAAGCAGGCTATAGAGGACTGGGGGTGCTGTTCTATACAGCTGGGAAGGGTCCTCTGATAAGAGGGCATTTGAGCAGAGATCTAAAAGCAGAAACCTGGTAGAAAAGGGTTTTGTGTAGAGGCAATGAGCAGAAAAGCCCTGAGAAGAACCAGGCTTAGGGAGTTTGAGGAGGACAAAGAGGCCAGGGCCGGATGGAGTGACCAAAGTGGAAAGTAGCTTGGGACAAAGAAGGAAGCATGGTAGCGGGAGGCAAGGAACAGATTTCGCGGGGCCCTTGTAGGCATGGTAAATATTTTTACCTTTTGCTCTGGATTAAATGAGAAGACGATGGAGCATTTTGGGCAGATGAATAATATGTTCTGACATGATTTCAAAGGCTCATTCTGGCTATTGTATAGAAAACAGGCTGTAGAGGGGCAAATGTGGAAGTGAGGGACCAATTAGGAGGCTATAATGGCCATCCAGATGGAAGCCCATGGCACCTAAAACTGGGAGGTTCTGATGAAGGTGGGGAGAAATGATCGGTTTCTAGGAATGAAGGTGAGACTGGCAGTAATTTTGAGAGAGGAGTCAAATCTGATTTCAAGGTTCTGGGCCTAAGCTACTGGAGGGATGAGGTTGCCATTTACTGAGATGGAAAGACAACTCATTAGTGGTACAACAGAAACCTGAACTCAGGTTATACCTGCCCTTATCCAGTGTGGTCAGTGCATTCACCCCAGATCCCACAAGAGTAAAGTGGTGCTGTTCTAGAATTCAAACCAAACCAAACCAAAACAAAACAAAACAAAAAAAACCTTCACAAGTACAGGATGGGAAAAGGTGACTTAGCAGTCACATGATTAAAACTCTTAAAAAAGGTCTAGTTGAGGTCAACCCCAAATCGATCCACCATAGGATGGCACTGCCAAAAACACAAATCGTGTTGTCTTAAAGAACGGTCTTTGACCCAGGAGGTAAAAGCACTGTTCAAGACCACTAAGCATAAAGCAGGGCGTTCCGTTCTCAGAGTTATGCTTTTAAACAAAGAAAACCAGCAAAGACAGAAAGAATTCAGAGGGCAGCAGCCGGAACAGAAGGGCATTCAAAGACTCGAAGGTTGAGTGAGACAGGTTTGGAGGAAGGTAAAGGTGAGACAGCAGAACGAGAAAAACATTCAGTGAAATGGAGGCTAAGGATGCTTAGGTCACAGCGCCGTTGATCTGATTAAATGTGATAATGTACGTGAAACCACTTTGTCCAGGGGCAAATGCTTTACAAATGTTAAGCATCATTATTAAAGTTGAAGGCCTGTCATGTAGAAGAGGTTTTAGATGTGTTCTGTGTGGCCCCACGAGGTAGAGCTGGAACTGAGAGCCAGAAGCATTTCTGTTCAAAGACAAGGATTGTCCACGGACAGGAGGGGCTGTTTCAGTCAGGTGACCTCCTCAAGGAGGAGGATGTTCAAAGGCTGACCAGCTGAACACATGACAGGGATGTTAAAGTGGAATTCTCCCTTTTATGGTCTGTAAGTTTTGTGGGTTTTTTCTGTGTTTTTTTTTTCTTTTTTCTTTTTTTTTCTTTTAACGATTCTTGAGGCCATCGTAGTAGCTTGACGTTTTCTTCTTATTGCTTCTGTATGAGGCCCTTGGTCACGTTCATCCCACGAAAAGATAATTCAGTTCCCCCAATTAATGACTAAAGCACAGGTGGCCTTCCCACAGAGGCCCAGTTATGCCATTTAAACTAGTCTCTTGATAGAACTTATTATAGAAGATTTTAGAGAAATCTCTTGTAACTCATCAAAGGCCTACAATCGAATAAAAGCCAATAATAATAATTATGTATCTCACCAAACCATGGTAGTGTGTTTAAACCAGTGAAACTTTTCTTTTAAAAAAGTGGAAACAATATAAATTATTATTAGATAACTGATAAACACCACAATGATGAAATGTTCTTGCGAGGGTAAAATAATTGAGATGATAATTAGGCATAATTAGCATTATTATGAGTCAATCATATTTCAGTGAAAAGAAAACATATTTGGCTAAAAGGATATAATTTTGTTGTTGGTACTTTCCAAATTCTTTCTGGTTCAGCTAGGTCACTCATTGTATTTGCCAATCAATTATTTCAGAGATGACTGGATATTTCCATTTTAACAAAAGCCTTTTTTAGCGAGCAGCAGAGCTTTTAGAAGCCCCTCTCCTTGATGCACCCTGAATCTTTCCACTGGCTCTTGTCACTCCCTCTCTCATCCACATATCTCATAATGACTCCTGCCAGTGTCGGAGTCAAACCTACAACCTAAAATGGCAGTAACAAGATGACAGTGTTGGGATGAAAGGACTACTTTATTTCCCCTGTTTTATTATACCACTCTCATAGATGTGGCAGGGCAGGGGTTGGGGGGTGTGTGTGATAGTTTATCACAGAAAACAATCTTTTCCATTTTCCCATGTCATCCATAATTTTTAAAGTTGCATTTGTTAATTAGGTGAATTCTTGTCTATACTCAATCTCCAGAGGATTTCATTCTTCCTCACGTTTTGAAGAGAATTCTTTGGACCTTGGTTAAAAAAAAAATGGGCGAGGGAATCTTTAAGTAAGGGAAGGTGGATCCATAATAAAAAAAGACACAGAAATAAATGCACTATTGGACAAGTTAGGCAATTGCTTAGAGACGGTAAAACAAAGGAAATCAGAATAAATAAGGAGACACACAAATCTGTGATTTAAATCTCCAGGACCTGGAAAGTTATGGTGGTAAAGCCCAGGTAGAGGCTGAAGATGGTGAGTTCCAACTGTGGAAAAGAATACGGTTTTCCACAAGGAAATGGGGGTAGTTCTTTAAAAAGATTCACAAAATGTGCTTAAGAGAAAAAATAAGGTTCTAGGAGGGAAGTTTGGTCACCGTTACAACAGTAACTATGATATATATAACTGTGATATAGCTGATGAAATAATAATGGTCCCAGGATTTCAACAATCAAAATGGAAAGCTACATTTTAAAATCTCTTGATACAATCCTTATCCTGGGGTGAGGAAGAGGGGGATCTCTAAAAAAAGTTATGCTAGAGAAAATAAAAATTCCATATAAATAAAAAATCCTGAATTTCTTCTTGATAATTGGTCCTCTCCATAGAAGCCTCAAAAGCCCAAAGATCCTGTAAGATACAAATTCTAGTGAACATAAAGAATTCTCACAGAGAGAGGGGGGGAAAGATGGCGGAGGAGTAGGGGACTCTATTTCAACTGGTCCCTGGAATTGAGCTGGATATCTACCAGACCACTCTGAGCACCCACGAAACCAGCCTGAGATGTAAGAAGATCTGGATCTCTACAAACAGAATATCGCAGGCAGTTGGTTTTGAGGTACAAAGCGGAGAGCCGTGGTCCTGCGGCAGATATCGGAGGATAAACGGCGGCGGGAGGGTGCCTGGACGTGGGGATCCTACACCGCAGGTGAGTGACAGCCTCGCGCGCTGCGGTCGGGCACAGACTCGCAGACCGGTATCGTCGGGAAAGGACTTTAGGGCAGCCCCCGGGGTGGAAAACCAGACCGGCGGGGTCGCGCGCACGCGAACCGCAGGCCCCCCGGACAGAAACCCGGAGCGACGGTCGCGTGCACGCGAACTGCAGCCTCCGAGACGGAAACCCGGTGTGCCGGGGTGGCGCAGGTGAACTGCAACCCCCCAGGGGTGGAAACCCCGAGCGGCGGAGTCACGCACACGCGAACTGCAGCCTCCGAGACAGAAACCCGGTGCGCCGGGGTCGCGCTGCTGAACTGCAACCCCCGGGGGTGGAAACACCGAGCGGCGGAGTCGCGCACACACGAACTGCAGTCCCCGGGACGGAACCCCAAGCGGCGGAGTCGCGCACGCGAAATGGTAGCAGCTGGCGGTTTTAGAAGCACAAAGGGCAGAGACGTGCTCGGACCTGGAGGCAGGACTGGGGGTGCTGCGGAGGGGCGCACAACCCAGGCGCTGCAGTTTATAGCAGCACAGACAGAAACGGAGACGGTGTGGCCTGGAGGGCTCACTGAAGAACAGACTGAGGTCTCTCTGCTCTGAGGCAGAGGGTTGGAAACGGTCTCTTCTGCTCTGACTCGCGGAAGAGACGCGGAAAGCCGCCAGGGAAAGGCGCCAGAGAACAAAAGCCCCAAACACTGATTCCCACTGAGCCCATCCCCCGCCACAGGGGCGCAGGGCAACTCCGCCCAAACAGGGTTGCCTGAATAACAGCGCAGCAGGCCCCTCCCCCAGAAGACAGGCTGGGAAAACAAGAGGCCAGCAACCCTAAGGTCCCAAGAAAACAGGTGCATCTTGCTTGGGTTCTGGTCAATAATTTGGACTCTATACATTCCCTCAAACACCCATCAACAGAATGATAGGAGGAGGAGCCCCAAAACAGAAAAGACTCAGAGATTATGACTTATGCTGCAGATTTACAAATGGATGCAGATATAACCAAGATGTTGGAGATGGAATTCAGCCTAGCAATTGTGAAGACAATGGCTAGAATGGAGAAATCAATTAATGGCAACATAGAGTCTCTAAGGGCAGAAATAAAAGGTGAATTGGCAGAACTTAAAAATGCTATCAATGAGATCCAATCCAATCTAGATAATCTAACAGCTAGGGTAACTGAGACAGAAGAGATAATAAGTGATCTGGAAGACAGTATAATAGATAAAAAGGGAAAAGAGGAGGCCAGGGAAAAACAACTCAGAATCCATGAAAATAGAATCAGAGAAATAAGTGACACCATGAAGCATTCCAATGTCAGAATAATTGGAATCCCGGAGGGAGTGGAGAGAGAGAGAGGGCTAGAAGATGTATTTGAGCAAATCGTAGCTGAGAACTTCCCTAATCTGGGGAATGAAACAAACATTCGAGTCCTAGAGGCAGAGAGGACCCCTCCTAAGATCAAGGAAAACAGGCCAACACCCCGGCGTGTAATAGTAAAACTTGCAAATCTTAGAACCAAGGAAACCATCTTAAGGGCAGTTAGGGGGAAGAGATTCCTTACGTACAGAGGGAGGAACATCAGAATAACGTCAGACCTATCCACAGAGACCTGGCAAGCCAGAAAGGCCTGGCAAGACATATTCAGGGTACTAAATGAGAAGAACATGCAGCCAAGAATACTTTATCTGGCAAGGCTTTCATTTAGAATGGATGGAGAGATGCAGAGCTTCCACGACCGGCAGAAGTTGAAAGAATATGTGACCACTAAGCCGGCCCTGCAAGAAATATTAAGGGGGGTTCTATAAAAGGAGAAAGACCCCAAGAGTGATCTACAACAGAAATTTACAGGGACAATCTATAAAAACAACATCTTCACAGGCAACATGATGACAATTAATTCATATCTTTCAATAATCAGTCTCAACGTGAATGGCCTAAATGCTCCCATAAAATGGCACAGGGTTGCAGATTGGATAAAAAAGACAGGACCCATCCATATGCTGTCTAAAAGAGACTCATTTTGAACCTAAAGATACATCCAGACTGAAAGTGAAGGGATGGAGATCTATCTTCCATGCCAGCGGACCTCAAAAGAAAGCTGGGGTAGCAATTCTTATATCAGACAAATTAGATTTTAAACTAAAGTCTGTAATAAGAGACACAGAAGGACACTATATCATTCTTAAAGGGTCTATCCAACAAGAAGATCTAACAATTGTAAATATCTATGCCCCCAACATGGGAGCAGCCATCTACATAAGCCAACTGTTAACCAAAACAAAGAGTCATATTGATAACAATATGTTAATTGTAGGAGTCCTCAATACTTCACTCTCAGCAATGGACAGATCATCTAAGCAGAAAATCAACAAGGAAACAAGAGCTTTGAATGATACATTGGACCAGATGGACCTCAGAGATATTTACAGAACATTCCACCCTAAAACAACAGAATACTCATTCTTCTCGAGCGCACATGGAACTTTCTCCAGAATAGACCATATATTGGGTCACAAATCAGGTCTCAACCGATACCAAAAGATTGAGATTATTCCCTGCATATTCTCAGACCACAATGCTCTAAAACTGGAACTCAATCACAAGAAAAAATTTGGCAGAAATTCAAACACTTGGAAGCTAAAGACCACTCTGCTCAAGAATGTTTGGGTCAACCAAGAAATCAAAGAAGAACTTAAACAATTCATGGAAATCAATGAGAACGAAAACACATCGGTCCAAAACCTATGGGATACTGCAAAGGCGGTCCTAAGGGGGAAATACATAGCCATCCAAGCCTCACTCAAAAAAATAGAAAAATCCCGAATTCACCAACTAACTCTACACCTTAAAGAACTAGAGAAAAAGCAACAAACGACACCTAAGCCACGCATTAGAAGAGAAATAATTAAAATTAGAGCAGAAATCAATGAATTAGAAACCAGAAACACAGTAGATCAGATCAATGAAACTAGAAGTTGGTTCTTTGAAAGAATTAATAAGATTGATAAACCACTGGCCAGACTATCCAAAAGAAGAGAGAAAGGACCCAAATTAATAAAATTATGAATGAAAGGGGAGAGATCACGACTAACACCAAGGAAATAGAAACAATTATTAGAAATTATTATCAACAACTATATGCCAATAAACTGAGCAATCTGGATGAAATGGAGGCCTTCCTGGAAACCTATAAGCTGCCAAGACTGAAACAGGAAGAAATTGACAACCTGAATAGGCCAATAACCAGTAACGAGATTGAAGCAGTGATCAAAAACCTCCCAAAAAACAAGAGTCCAGGGCCTGATGGATTCCCTGGGGAATTCTACCAAACATTCAAAGAAGAAATAATACCTATTCTACTGAAACTGTTTCAAAAAATAGAAACAGAAGGAAAACTTCCAAACTCATTCTATGAGGCCAGCATTACCTTAATCCCCAAACCAGGCAAAGACCCCATCAAAAAGGAGAATTTCAGACCGATATCCCTGATGAACATGGATTCCAAAATCCTCAACAAAATCCTAGCTAATAGGATCCAACAATACATTAAAAGGATCATCCACCACGACCAAGTGGGATTTATCCCCGGGATGCAAGGGTGGTTCAACATTCGCAAATCAATCAATGTGACAGAACACATTAATAAGAGGAGGGAGAAGAACCATATGGTCCTCTCAATTGATGCAGAAAAAGCATTTGACAAAATACAACATCCTTTCCTGATTAAAACTCTCTAGAGTATAGGGATAGAGGGAACATCCCTCAAGCTCATAAAATCCATCTATGAAAAACCCACAGCGAATATCATCCTCAATGGGGAAAAGCTGAGAGCCTTTCCCTTAAGATCAGGAACACGTCAACGGTGCCCACTCTCACCACTGTTGTTCAACATAGTACTAGAAGTCCTAGCAACAGCAATCAGACAACAAAAAGAAATAAAAGGCATTCAAATTGGCAAAGAAGAAGTCAAACTCTCTCTTTTCGCAGACGACATGATACTTTATGTGGAAAACCCAAAAGACTCCACCCCCAAATTACTAGAACTCATCCAGCAATTCAGTAATGTGGCAGGATACAAAATCAATGCACAGAAATCAGTTGCTTTCTTATACACTAACAACGCAACTGTAGAAAGAAATTAAAGAAACGATTCCATTTACAATAGCACCGAAAACCATAAGATACCTCGGAATAAACCTAACCAAAGAGGTAAAGGATCTATACTCTAGGAACTACAAAACACTCATGACAGAAATTGAAGAAGACACAAAAAGATGGAAAAATATTCCATGCTCATGGATCGGAAGAATAAACATTGTTAAAATGTCTATGCTACCCAGAGCAATCTATACCTTCAATGTCATCCCGATCAAAATTCCAATGACATTTTTCAAAGTGCTGGAACAAACAATCCTAAAATTTGTATGGAATCAGAAAAGACCCCGAATCGCCAAGGACATGTTGAAAAAGAAAAACAAAGCTGGGGGCATCACGTTGCCCGATTTCAAGCTATATTACAAAGCAGTGATCACCAAGACAGCATGGTACTGGCACAAAAACAGACATACAGACCAATGGAACAGAATAGAGAACCCAGATATGGACCCTCAACTCTATGGTCAAATAATCTTTGACAAAGCAGGAAAAAATATGCAATGGAAAAAAGTCTCTTCAATAAATGGTGCTGGGAAAATTGGACAGCCACATGCATAAGAATGAAACTCGACCATTCTCTAACACCATTCACAAAGATAAACTCAAAGTGGATGAAAGACCTCAATGTGAGACAGGAATCCATCCAAATCCTAGAGGAGAACATAGGCAGTAACCTCTTTGACATCGCCCACAGCAACTTCTTTCAAGATACATCTCCAAAAGCTAGTGAAACAAAAGCAAAAATGAACTTTTGGGACTTCATCAAGATAAAAAGCTTCTGCACAGCAAAGGAAACAGTCAACAAAACAAAGAGGCAACCCACAGAATGGGAGAAGATATTTGCAAATGACACTACAGATAAAGGGCTAGTATCCAAATCTATAAAGAACTTCTCAAACTCAACACCCAAAAAACAAATAATCAAGTCAAAAAGTGGGCAGAAGAGATGAAAAGACACTTCTCTGAAGAAGACATACAAATGGCTAACAGACACATGAAAAAATGTTCATCATCATTAGCCATCAGGGAAATCCAAATCAAAACCACACTGAGATACCACCTTACATCAGTTAGAATGGCAAAAATGGACAGGGAAAGAAACAACAAATGTTGGAGAGGTTGTGGAGAAAGGGGAACCCTCTTACACTGTTGGTGGGAATGCAAGTTGGTACAGCCACTTTGGAAAACAGTGTGGAGGTTCCTCAAAAATTTAAAAATAGAGCTACCCTATGACGCAGCAATTGCACTCCTGGGTATTTACCCCAAAGACACAGAGGTAGTGAAAAGAAGGGCCATATGCACCCCAATGTTCATAGCAGCAATGTCCGCAATAGCCAAACTGTGGAAAGAGCTGAGATGCCCTTCAACAGATGAATGGATAAAGAAGATGTGGTCCATATATACAATGGAATATTACTCAGCCATCAGAAAAGATGAATACCCAACTTTTACATCAACATGGATGGGACTGGAGGAGATTATGATAAGTGAAATAAGTCAAGCAGGGAAAATCAATTATCATATGGTTTCACTTATTTGTGGAACATAAGGAATAACATGGAGGACATTAGGAGAAGGAAGGGAAAAATGGAGGGGGGGGGGAATTGGAGGGAGAGATGAACCATGAGAGACTATGGACCTGAGAAACAAACAGGGTTTTAGAGGGGAGGGGGGGAGGGGGGATTGGTTGGCCCGGTGATGGGTATTAAGGAGGGCACGTACTGCATGGAGCACTGGGTGTTATACGAAAACAATGGATCGTGGATCACTACATCAAAAACTAATGATGTATTGTATGGTGACTAACATAACATAATAAAATTAAAAAATAAATTAAAAAAAGAATTCTCACAGTTTAAATGATCTAAAGAAAGACAATAATAGTGGGCATTAAAAAATGAACTACAGGATGCTTCAAGTTTGATAACAACAGTGACATAGCTCTTTACGTCTCTCAATGCACTTATCAATAATTTATTAGGAAAATGTCAAAATGTCCTTATCATGAAGGTACAAAGGATAATGGTACTTGCTTTTAAAGACAGTTCATGCAAGAAGCTTCAAAATGATCGCCAGGTGTTTGAGGCAAGCTTCCAACTCTTCCATCTAGCCATCCTACTTAAATATTATGGAACATAAATCAAAGACTGCAAGAGCGAGAAATGAGTCCTTTGAAAATTCAGTTTTTCACACAGATGAGGCCCAGTCTTGTAATTGACGTATTTTATCATTGACCTGTAGCTAAGAACTCTAAGAAATATTCTGAAAGTATTGTTTGGCCTTTACATCCCCCCAGCTTATCACCATATTATCTCATTCATTCAATAAAATTAATATTTTTACCTCTGCCATTGTTTTTCTAGATGTCATCTTTTGATCTTAATGAAATATAAGCATGTGGCTACAAAGTAATATGAATGACTTTTAACAAGCACACCCAAATGTATGTCTGGGAGAGTGATATCTCCTTCAAGGAAAATGCAAAAATGTTGTGAACACAGGCAGCAAAGTAGGACTAAATAAGGGGACTGCCTCCCATGTTTGAAAGACAGCACTCAATTGGAAGTATAATTTGTGGTATGGATGCTTGAAAACATACTTTGCCTTGTATTTTTAATAAACACCATTATGACAGGTGCCTGGGTGGCTCAGTGGGTTAAGCATCTGCCTTCAGCTCAGGTCATGATCTCAGGGTCCTGGGATCGAGCCCCACGTCGGGCTCTCTGCTCAGCAGAGAGTCTGCTTCTCCCTCTCCCTCTGTGCTTTCTCTCTCACTCTCTCTCAAATAAATAAATAAAATTTTTAAAAAAAAATCATCTTTATGACTGTGGTTACTAATTTCTATGAGAAAAGTACGTGTTTCAGTTGCCATTCCTGATCATGTTAAGATTATGAAATCTGGAAACAAACTGTGTTTGAATCCCAGATCTGTCATTTATTGGGTATCTGACTTCGTACCTCAGCTTCCTTGTCTGTATAATGAAGATAATGATAGGACTTTATAAGGTTGTTGTGAGATTAAATGATGTCATTTATGTAGAGCACTTTAGGATAGTGCCTGGCCCATAACAGGTACTATATAAGCATTAGCTACAATTATTATTGTCATTATTATTATTATATTGTTATTGTTATTGTTATTATTGTTACTGTTGTTAGTGTTACAGTCATAATCTCAACAGAGTATCTGAGTATAAACTGAATGAGGAAGGTGAAAAGTTCCAGGCTTTCAATACCTGTGCCTTTCTCCAGTAAAACAAATTAAACATGTGCATACATAAAGATGCACTGTTAGCTCCATAAATACACAAAAGTGTCATTTTTACAAAAAAAAATGGTTGGTTTTTACAATCATCAAATCAATAGTATATGCAGGGAAAATAAATATTTTAAATATACAGTATGATTAATTTACATCTGAACAGAGATCAGCTTATATAGAAAACAAAGCACAAGTGAAAATTAAATTTGCTTTTTCACTGAAAGAAAAATCACCACAAATATGTGTATAGATTACCTAATGTACTGAATGGTTGTCACATCTGGCATAACAACTTTCTAGATAGCTTTACAACCTGCTTTTCCAACCATCTTGAGCTATCAAGATAGCAATAAATGTTGGTGCCTGGATCATGTATCAGTTAGTACGGCAGATTGCATTACTGGCCCCAATTTTTCACCCCTCTCTTTCCCTGCCCTTTACCACATGACTTTGCACTTCCTCCCCAAAGGTCAAGTCTACTTTCTCACCTCTTGACTTTGGGGTTGGTCATATGATTTGCTTTGGCCAACAGAATGAGGCAGTAATGAGTCAGTAACAAGCCTAGGCTTCAAGAAGCCAAGCATGCTTCTGCCTCTACCATTCAAAAAAAAAACAGGCCTATGCAAGCTTTCTAGTCCCAAGGGACCAAAGGGAATGAGAGACCCAGGGAATGGAACAGCGCCAGTAAGCAACCTCAACCAAGCCCAGACTCAAACACAGCTCTGATTTATCCTCAGAAGAATGAAAAGGCTGACTGACTCCCAGTAGGCTCATGAACAAGCCCTGGAGATACCAAGAGAGTAGCCCAGCAAAGCTAAGTCTGATCAACTGACCTTAACCGACCCTTAGGCAGTTGCACTATATTCATGAATTATTTTACTTATTTTTGATAAGCTATTGGATTTGGGGGTGTTTTGTTATGTAGCAAAAGCTGACTCATGTAGTTAGAATGTTTCCCATTTTAAGTAAAATAAAATGGGACCCTAACTACCTTAAGCATTTAAAAAATGTATGGTTTCACCAAACTGAGGAGGCCAATAATAGCTCTGGCTTCAGGTACAGTTTGACCCAGAGGTTCAGCACATCCTCTGAAAATCTCTGCAAATTTCTCTGCAGTCTCTGGGCTCCAGACTTTTCCGTGTATGAGCTTTGTCTCAGATGAAGCCACTCTCTTGGAGCAAAAGTGACAGAAATTCTGAGCCTACTATTTGCATACTTAACCTTGCATATTTCATCTTGAAGAAAAGAGAGATGAAGAGTGCCTTTATCCCAGGACTGCAAACAAAAGTCCTGAGATTCGCTCTGATAGAACCATCTTAGATCACTGTTTTTCCTAAATCACTCAGTGTGGCCAGGGGAAGAAATTATCTGCTTGACTCTTCCTAAGTCATGGGTTCCAAACATAAAGTCAAATCTACCAGATTCCATGAATTTTTTCCAGTGCCAAGGACTGTTGGGAAGGGGAAAAGGAAAATAAATATGGAAGAAGTAACTAGCAGGACACACAGCACACTTTCTGTTTTGGAGTGTATTAGCACATCTTTCTCACGTTGGGTCTCAGATATTCAAAGCCTCAGATTGTTACCCCTGCCAAATACTCTTTTATTAACAGCAATAAATGCTACTTATTTGAATTAGCCATATATACTGAGAGGTATAAAGATTTTTTTAGATAAATAAAAATGTTAAAAGACAAGAAAACAAAAGAAGTTATAATGCCACCATTGATCCCCCAGTAACTAGAAACAGCTTCTCTTTGAAATCTCAGTACCACCTGCTTTGCATCTGCTCGACCAACTGAGAAATGCAGGTCTGGCAAAGAGAGAAAATCCATTTTAAGTAGATCTGTGACAATACAGGGCGAGAAGGTCTTGAAATCCACCAAGAGTTTTAATCAATAAGACTGACAGCACAGAGCATGCCAGAAGCCAGGAAAAGAAGAGTTTGCAAAAAGCATTCAAGACACAGCCCGAACTCTAAGGTTCTGGTGACAAACCAGGGCCAGCGAGGCAGAGGCACACACCACCATCTTTCTCTTCTGATCTAAAGAAAGGCGGGAGAGGAAAGGGCTGATTCGCTCAGGGAGGGAGGGTTTTTGTTCTGTTCTTTTAGATTCCAACTTTCCAAATCAGGGGAGAATTCTAAAACCCATTGTCTATTTTCAAAAGTTGGGTTTGAAAAACATGACAAGCTCTTTTTTTTTTTGTTACCTAATTCTCAGCTGTAAACCGAAGCTCCTCGAGTGTGCATGCTTCATAAAAGGCAAAGGGACTTAATTGAATTTTGCATGCCGCTTCTAAGTGGATTGCTAGGGTATACCAGGATTAATTAGTTTCGTGTTGTTAATTCAATTCAAAGGTTGCTGATAAACTAAGACCATCAAACTCCATTAGGAGAAACAAAAGCTGCTTAATTATGACAGCATCTTTGGGGTTGTGGGTAAGTTTTATCAGGAATGTTAAAGTTCCATCCCGGGTTTTTAGGATTTGTGATGAATCCACGACAGTGGACCAGAGAGACCTCAACAATTAAAGCACTTTTCACCAAATTTTTAACTTTTCAAATTTGGTAACTTTAAAAAGAAATTAGTCCTTGATTTCAATGGCTCTTTCTGCTCTTTTGAATGTAAAATTCCATTTTTGGAAAAATAACTCTGAGAGAACTACTCTAGCCTTTTTGCATGTCTGCACGTAAAATGTACAAGGATGCAGATTTGGATTTTGCTCTATCTCCCTATGCCAAACCTTTACTGTACTGTCACAGTCACAGTACCATGATGCCTTAGGTATGAAAAAAGTCATTTATCACCTACATATTTTATTTTGTGTAGAGAATGTTGGAAATACAATTAGCTACACAGTCTTGCAAATAACTGTTTGTCTCAGCCTTACCCCTAGCCAAACCCCACCTCTCTATGAAAGTACCTAGGTGAGCATGCTTGCACATAGGAGCACACACACTCATTGCTTTACTATTTGGTTTAGCTGCACATGCATATTGCAGTTCAGGATCTAACCAACTTCCTTTGCAGCCTGCTATACTGGATCCCTTTAACATCTTTCCACATTTAGTACAAGGCACTTTTCTGCTTCTGGAACACTCCCCCAGGTATGTGCAGGTGCATGCACACACACACACACACACACACATACACAGAGACACACAAAGGCACAAACATGTGTGCGCACACGCACACACACGTGCACACACTTCTAATTCCTCCTCACCCCTCAGCTCTTACTGTACCCCCCGACCTCACCTAGGACATCTTCTTTGAGCCCCAAGACTAGGTTGACTATCACTCCTATGGGCCACTTCAGCACCAATATTTAGCACTAATGTTGCAACTGACAGACTGTAATAGGCTGTTAAATTATCAGTGACTCTTAACTAGAAATTAAGCTCCTAAATGACAGGGACTGTACCTTACTCATGGCGGTATCACTGAGCAGTGCAGTGCATGGCACACTGAAGAAATTCCATCAGCACTTTTTGAATAAATGAATAAAGGCCAGAATGACTGCAAAATTAGCTGCAGAATCCCTTTTATGTATTATTCCATCCTAGGTCATTTCATTAATGACCTCCTTACTTCTACCCACCAGTCTGGCATCTCTATGGACTGATTAACCTCTAGCAACTCCTCTAGCAGAGACTTGTTGCTGCCTCCCAATGTTCATTCTTCCCTTTTCTTTTGTAAAAGAACACTAGAGTTTTAGCAGAGAATACTGAAATAAGGTGGGGGGTAGGGAGACATTTCCCATACTCCAGCTAAAATGACAGTTAGAATAATTATGGTCATTAAAATGTAAACGTAAGTACTATATGGGACTTCTGGGGAGTGTTCTTAAAAGGAAAAATACAGACCCTCTTCAATCCTTCCTCCTTCTTGCTGCTTCAGATGTGGAAGAGGTGGCTGGTTCTCTAGCAGCCATATTGGGCCATGAGGCAATATGTCACAGAAGGAGGCTGTGCTCCTGAGTTTTCTGGAGTCCCCAGCCTAGCCGCACCACACTTACAACTTACTACAAGACTTCTTTCATATGAGGAAAAAAAATCTCAGTAAAGTAAGCATTATTTTGGCTTTTTTTTTTAATATAATAGCTAGATCTAATCCTAAATACTACAACCAGTACAGCAAGAGACTTTCTATATCTAAGTCTTAGAGGGCCATTCCTTGTCCTTGCCCTGAGTAAGCCATGGAATGGGAGAGAAATCAATATCCAGTCTGGCTAGGAATTTTTTCCATATAGCTGTAGACTGACCTTTCCCCAGGGCTATATATTCTCTTATCCTCAGTAAAACTCTAAATTAGCCAAAATTTATTTTCCACTCTTCCACTTTTTTTTCCAGCAAATATGGTTGCAGATGACTCAGAGACTTTTCTAAGATAATATACTTGTAGTTTTTCCTGAGTCCTAAAATTTTAAACCAGTGTTTCTCATAGGGTAGTCCCAGATCTGCATCAAAATCTCCTGGGATTATTATTGTTAACAGGGAGTCCTGGCCTTAAACTAGACACACTCAGTCATGACCACTGGACAGAGAGTGTCTACATTTTTTAAGCTCCCCACATGACAGTGAGACATAAAACAGTCTGACAACCACTGTCTTCCAAGAGACACTACACAGAATTCTTGCTACCTCTCAAATCTCAATTCAGAGGGCTCCTCTTCCTCTACAGCCCAGGCTACCTCCCACCCATCTTGCCAAAATTAGAGCTTCAGAAATTCTACTGTTTTGCTGCCCCAAGTGTGGACCATGGACCAGTGGTATCCACATCCCTAGTTAACAGTGACAATCTTGGACTTCACCCCAGGCCTACCAGACCAGAATCTGCATCTAACAAGATGTCCTGGTGCTTCATAAGCAAGTTAGTGATTGGGAAGTGCTGAGCTCCTAGACATGCCTTCTCTTGAAATATATCAAAGCCTTCCTCCATTCCCATCATTTGGCTACAGGCTGCAACGTACATTGTCCACAAACCTGCTGCTTGCTGAGGCCAGCGGTACAACTCTTCACTGAGCAACTATTGAGCACCACAGACAAAAAGGTAGGAAGATGTCTAATGGTGAATATTATATGCCAACTTGGCTAGCCTACATTACCCGGATAATTTGGTCAATTACTAATCTAGATGTTGCTGTGAAGGTATTTTTTAGGTGAGATTAACATTTAAATCAAGACTTTGAGTAAAGCAGATTACCCTCCATAATATGTGTGGGCCTCATTCAATCAGTTGAAGACCTTAAGAGAAAAAAGACTGGCCTCCCCTAAGGAAGACAGAATTCTGCCAGCAGATATCCTCCAGCCCTGCCACTCTACCCTGCAGATTGTGGACTTGCTAGCTTCCATGATTGCATGAGCCAATTTCTTTAAATAAATAAATCTCTCTCCCTCACTCTCTCTCTCTCTCTATATATATATGTGTTTATGTGTGTATATGCATATTTGTGTATATATATACACACATGTATATATACCACATATATATTAATATGATGTATATTGTATACAGTCTCTTGTTCATGTATAATATATACATCCCTCCATATATAATATATATTTAGAATATTTAAATACACTTATTAAATATATCTAATATCTATAAATATTAATACAATTATATTTAATATATAATATTAAATGTATTTATATAAATGTATAAACACTTATACACACATATTTTATTGGTTCTGTTTCTCTGGAGAACCCTATTACAATATATTTGTATTTTATATCCAATATACTAGTCAATATGTTGACTAATACAATATATTTGTTTCAAATTCTTTGCAAATCTCCTTTACATTGATTCATTCATCTCATCAGATTCTTCCATTTTTCCCTATTGCCTATGGAATAAATCCCAAACTCCTTAGCATATTCTTTAATGCCTCCAAGGTCTCTTCCCCACAACTGCACATTTCTGCCTCATCAGGCTACTCTCTGGTTTTTAGACTAGCTTTTCTGTCTCTGCTCGTTCTTTCTCTCCTTGGCCTCCTTCTCGTCTCTGATGCTTAGCTCATATGACTCATTTTCACTTACTGAATATGAACATAGAAACATTTGTTGAATATTATTGAATAAAACTTTCCACTTCCCAGTATCTCCTGCCATTAATTAATTAATGGCAATTAACCACTGTTCCCTGAAAGACCTTTGAACAATTATTTCATTTCATATGAAATATGTTGCAGTTGGTTAAATGTATAGGAATATATAAATGTACAGGAATCTCCCACTAGACATTAAGCTCCTTGAGGTCAGGAAATATGTTTTTATTACACATCTTATTCGTTTGCATGTATTTCTTTCAGTGTCTATTCAGTAAAATTTATTGAATGAATATAAAATCATTGTGTGTTTGATATATACTTTATTATTGACATTATTAGTATATTATGAATATTAAGTGGAGAAGGGGAATATGTTTGCTTTTTTCTTTTGACTTTGCAATATAGAAAACTTCAAAATTAAAAGACGCATTCCCCACTCTCAGAGATTACCATTCTATGGGATACCTGAAATAGCACTCCCCTTCCTTACTCTGTCCTTTTACTCTGCCTTATTCTTCTTTGTAGCTCATTTTACCACCTGAAATTTCATTTATGTATGATTTTGTTTATCACTTGTCTTCCTCCTCTAGAATATAAGCTTTATGGATTTCGTGAATACTTAATAAATATGTGTTGAATGAATTCATTTATCTGTGAGCATGAATGTGTGGTCAAGGCAGGAGTGCTTATCCACTAAAAATAACAAAAATCTTTACATATTCAAGACGGAAGGAGCTGGATGCACTGCTTTGCTGTAGAATGGTGAAAAATCTGTCTTGTTGGTTTTGGCCTTGTCTTGGGTACCATAAGAACCTGGCCGAGGTTAAAGATTCTCCAAAGTAATTTTTAGCAGCAGAGGCCCTTTCTGGAAATCAAATGTTATTCAAACCGAGGTCACCCTGTTGTGCCCAGAGGAAGGGTGACTTTTTCTAAGTTGCACAAAGGCTCCCTATGGACTAGAAGTAACCCTGCATGGAAGACGAATACATAAGGCAGGTGAAAACTGTATCACTTTGATTAAAGCAGGGATAAAACCCTCTCCTCTGGCCTTCTGCCTTGTCATTCCCCTGTAGTCCCTAAGGCATCTTTGGGGAAACAGGAGTTCCTGAAAAGCACTTGGAAAACCACATTATTCAATGCATCTGGGGAGACTTCCAGTGCCAAGCATCATTAATCAGGTGGGACTTTCAGCCTTAAACAACTGAGGCTTAAGGAGGTGTGAAGTTTTGATAGAAGCTGATCTGGCACTGATTTCATAGAGATACAAGAGGAGGGAGCCTGACGGTTAGCATCTGTAAGCATTTAGATTATAATGGAACCAGGGGCAATAAGCAGCCTGGAGGCGCCTGGGTGGCTCAGTCGTTAAGCGTCTGCCTTCGGCTGAGGTCATGATCCCAGGGTCCTGGAATCGAGCCCCGCATCGGGCTACCTGCTCCGCAGGAAGCCTGCTTCTCCCTCTCACACTCCCCTTGCTTGTGTTCCCTCTCTCGCTGTCTCTCTCTCTGTCAAATAAATAAATAAAATCTTAAAAAAAAAAAAATAAGCAGCCTGGATTTTAAGATTGAATCAAGCTGGGCAAACCTAATTGCTTTTTTTTCCTTTTTTTTAAAAGGGAGTGGGAATTCCATGATTAATAAAAGAGAAAATGAAGATGTAACATAACCTAATTTTGGTAAAGCACTTAATACAGTATCTAATAAAGTCTTACTTGCAAAATGAATTCAAATTGGATTGGATTTGAACTCGTGTTCTATATTGCCTGAAAGCTGAGAGCTGGTGACATAGAAACCAAGGATAAAGGTGATGTGTGACATTACAGAAGTGACTGGTAGCCCTGCCCCAGCAATCAATGAAGCTCTAGTGTTAGTTAACAGCTTCATTAATGATCTGCATGATGAGACAAAAGAGTATCTTAATGAATGTTATTGAAGAAACTGTGGGGAGATGCTGTGAATTCCAGTCTCAACTGAGAGGTTTGAAATAAGAAAATAAATATGCAGAAACAACTGGAAAGAAACATCTGAGAAGCTGGTATTTGGGGGAAAATGGTTTGCAAGATTTTGACGAAATGCATTTCTTTAGTTTTATAAAATAGCATTCTTAGAGATCTGAGTAAAACAAACATTTAACCCAACCATGAAATTAAATGCTAGTCTAGATGCCTAGGACAATCTGTTCCCCAACAAAACTAATATATAAATAAATAACCACAGGGCATTAAAAAGTAGCAGCTAGTCATTTTTTTCTTCTTCAATTTTCTTTTTCTCTTCGAGCGTTAGTGGGAGAATGAAGAAAAGGAACAACAGAAAGGGATTTTGGTTTTTTTTAAAGGGGAGGAGGAGATGACATCAGCAGATAGAGGTCGCATTTGTAAATCCCACACCCCACCCCAGGTAAGAAGGATTTCAGTGGCCTCTGAGTTTTTTAAAACTAAGATTAAAGAAAAAAAAAAAGGAAGCTAGAATCTAGTAATTTACATGATCTCAAAGCCAATACTTTTTTTTTTTAAGATTTTGTTTATTTATTTGACAGAGAGAGAGAGTGCACAAGCAGGGGGAGCAGCAAGCAGAGGGAGAGGGAGAAGCAGGCTCCTCGTGGAGCAGGGAGCCCAGGCAGGGCTCAATCCCAGGACCCTGGGATCATGACCTGAGCTGAAGGCAATCACTTAACCGACTGAGCTTCCCAGGTGTCCCAAAAGCCAGTACTTTTCTTCCACTCTTCCTCCCCCGTCCCTGCCCCAAATTATGTATAGAGAAAGCCAAAACATACTCCATGATTAAAGTCATTCATTTGGCTTCTTTGTCATTTCTATGTAACAGGATGAAAAGCAGAATCTTAACCTTAGGAAGCACACATTATGATAGCAAGAAAGCCAAACACATAATATTGAAAGAAACAAGTGCTTAAATCGAATGTGGGATAGGAACATGGGTAAATTCAGAGAAATCATGGAGAAGGAAGCATTTGTAACTTAAAGACTCAATAAGCATTTACTGGGGGTCAGTCAGATCAGAGAATGGTAGAGGGGTGGCAGCATTAGCAAGGAATGGGTCGAAATAGTAGAAGGCACCAAATCCTGACCAACCTTAGAAGCTATTCAAAGAAGTTTCAATTTTATCCTATCTGTATTAGGAAAACAATACAGGGAGACCAATACAGGGAGAAATCTGAGTCAGAGGATGGCATGGTTGGATGTATATGTTAATAAGATCATTCCGGCATCCAGAGTATTGTAATGGTTTCCTCCTAAGAGTTTCCCTCTCTGTCCTTCTCTTCCTCCAGTCTAGTCTCAACAGTGCAGCCAGACTCATCCTGGCAAAATGTAACTCAGATCATAACATCTGCTCAAAATCATCAAATGCTTCCCATCCCAGAGAAACAGAAATCCCAGTCCTTGCTGTGACCTATGAGATTCTACATGATCTGGCCCCTGTGAGCTCTTACCTCTTCTGCTATTGCTCTCCTTTCTTGTCTTCTCCACTCCATTCCAACCACAGGGAAACACCAGGCACAGGTCTACTCTGTGCCTACTCTTTCCTCCTAATCACACCTGTCCCCCAGATACTTGCACTGATCAGCACTTAGTCCTTTCAAGGCCCTGCCCATGTGCCACATTTGCAGTAAGACCATCCCAATCACTGTATCTAAAATTTCATCTCCCTTTCCCCAATACTCATATATCTCCCTTCCTCACTTTATCTTATTAACACTTATCATTTTCTAATATATTATGATAAGATCCACGAGGGCAGGAATTCTTGTCTATTTTGTTCTTGTGCTCAGAACAGTTCTTGCTAATAGTAAATCCTCAATAAATATTTACTGAATAAATGAATGAATGAGTGAACTACTGAAAGATAAATCCTGTAGGATTAAAAATAGGCTATATGTAATCATCAAGACAGTATGGTACTGGCACAAAAACAGACACATAGATCAATGGAACAGAATAGAGAGCCCAGAAAGGGACCCTCAACTCTATGGTCAACTAATCTTTGACAAAGCAGGAAAGAATGTCCAATGGAAAAAAGAGTCTCTTCAACAAATGGTGTTGGGAGAATTGGACAGCCACATGCAGAAGAATGAAACTGGACCATTTCCTTACACCACACACAAAAACAGACTCAAAATGGTTGAAAGACCTAAATGTGAGACAGGAGTCCATCAAAATCCTAAAGGAGAACACAGGCAGCAACCTCTTCGACCTCAGCCGCAGCAACTTCTTCCTAGAAACATCACCAAAGGCAAGGGAAGCAAGGGCAAAAATGAACTAGTGGGACTTCATGAAGATAAAAAGCTTTTACACAGCAAAGGAAACAGTCAACAAAACCAAAAGACAACCTACAGAATGGGAGAAGATATTTGCAAATGATATATCAGATAAAGGGCTAGTATCCAAAATCTATAAAGAACTTATCAAACTCAACACCCAAAGAACAAATAATCCAATCAAGAAATGGATCGAAGACATGAACCACAAATTTTTCCAAAGAAGACATCCAAATGGCCACAGACACATGAAAAAGTGCTCAGCATCACTCGGCATTAGGGAAATCCAAATCAAAACCTCACTGAGATACCACCTCACACCAGTCAGAATGGCTAAAATTAACAAGTCAGGAAATGACAGATGTTGGCGAGGATGTGGAGAAAGGGGAACTCTCCTACACTGTTGGTGGGAATGCAAGCTGGTGCAGCCACTCTGGAAAACAGTATGGAGGTTTCTCAAAAAGTTGAAAATAGACATACCCTACGACCCAGCAATTGCACTACTGGGTATTTACCCCAAAGATACAAATGGAGTGATCCGAAAGGGTATGTGCACCCCAATGTTTACAGCAGCAATGTCCACAATAGCCAAACTATGGAAAGAGCCAAGATGTCCATCAACAGATGAATGGATAAAGATGTGGTGTATGTGTGTGTGTATACACACACACACACACACACACACACAGGAATATTATGCAGCCATCAAAAAACCACGAAATCTTGCCATTTGCAACAACGTGGATGGAACTAGAGGGTATTATGCTAAGTGAAACAAGTCCATCAGAGACAGATAAGTATCATATGATCTCACTGATATGAGGAATTCTTAATCTCAGGAAACAAACTGAGGGTTGCTGGAGTGGTGGGGGTGGGAGGGATGGGGTGGCTGGGTGATGGATATTGGGGAGGCTATGTGCTATGGTGACCTCTGTGAATTGTGTGAGACTGATGAATCATAGACCTGTACCTCTGAAATAATACATTATATGTTTAAAAAAAAAGGAAGATAGTAGGAAGGGAAAAATTAAGGGGGGGAAATCAGAGGGGGAGACGAACTATGAGAGACTATGGACTCTGAGAAACAAACTGAGGGTTTTAGAGGGGAGGGGGGTGGGGGGGATGGGTTAGCCCGGTGATGGGTATTAAGGAGCACACTATAGTTATAGTTGATAAGATTTTTCTACCTGTGAATAAGGTTTGGCATATTTGGGGGTTGGGTGAATGTATCACAACTTTTTCCAATTAAAATTAACAGAAAAAATGTTTTTAGTTACTGGCAAGGTTTTCAAAACAAATTAAAGTCATTAAATGAGGAGCAGGAGTTTCTGTTTTATCCTTCTAGGATTCCTTTTTTGCAAATAACCACTTCTAATTAAATAATATTAACAACCTGGTCCTTGTTTCTTGGTCTGGTTTGTTTTTTGTTTGTTTTAATGAAAATTACCACTTGATTCCTCCTCAAGGTGCCTCTTTTTGTAGGTAGTTAGGTCTCACTTGAAAACTCCTGCTTACCTGCCCCAGAGGTTCCACTTCTGAATTCTTTTTCCCTTCTTGGGGGGATCAAAGCAGCAGGGCAGCAGTAATAGGGCTAACCATGCCCTTCTGGATTGTCTGCAGATTCAATTTTCTCCAAGAAATCCAGTCCCCAGCTAAGCTGAGTGACAGGAAAGCCTTGCCAAGATGGGAGCCCAGACTCTCAGGAATGCAAGAGCATATAATGACTGACAGCGGGAGGCCAGCTATAGGAGGGGAAGTAGGATGGGAGGAGGAGGAGGAGGGAGGGAGGGAGTGGAGTTGTGCTGCTGCTGTAGAGTGGAAGGGAGGACAAGGAGTGACATCTGGAAGGGAATATGTATGAATCACACACAGGCACGTGCAGACCACGCACAAGAAAACACTAGAGGAACCACATAGATGGAAAAAGAGGACATCCTCTATTCAGATTCTGCTGCCCTAGTTAATGCACGGGGCTCACAAATGTTTGCCAGGGCAGAATCTTACAGTCAGGTTCACACCAAGGCCCCTGAGATGGTATGAAAATTAATCCTGATCTGCATTATTTCTAGAATGAATTTTCATAGTTTTTTTTTTCTTTTTTAAAAGATTTTATTTATTTATTTGACAGAGAGAGACACAGTGAGAGAGGGAACACAAGCACGGGGAGTGGGAGAGGGAGAAGCAGGCTTCCCGCTGAGCAGGGAGCCTGATGCAGGGCTCAATTCCAGGACCCTGGGATAATGACCTGAGCCGAAGGCAGACACTTAAGGACTGAGCCACCCAGGCGCCCCCATAGGTTTTTTCAACTCATTGGATCCCTAAACCAAATCACTTGAATTCTAAGCCCATTAAAAAAAAAAAAAAGAAAGAAAAGAAAAAATGTAAGTAAGCTCCCTCAAATCCCCAAAATGGCGCATAACAGCTCTAATGTATGAGTTTTGCAAACAACCTTTCTTTTACATGGAATCTAACTCTTATTCAAACGGTTCTGAGAAAAGAAATATGATATCCTTTCAAACTTGATCAGTGGTGACATGAGGGCTAAATGGGTTTTCTTCTGGATTCTGACATGACAGTCACAGAAAGACAAAACATACACCAGTGTTACTAAAGGATGGATCTCCTCACAGCTCATCTTGCCTGGAAATTACTATTAATAGCAAAGAAATAAATTCTATAATAGAGAAATCTACACTATTAGTGGTGGCATTAATGTGGTTTACGCTTCACTAAAATTTAATAGAAGAGCTTGTCAATAATACAGACATTTGAAAATCATTAAAATCACTAAAAACAGCTAAAAGTCCCTATTTTTTTCCAACTTTGTATTATGAAAAATCTCAAACATACAGAATAACTTTAAGAATTAGGTCCAATGAATATCAATTTAATTACCACCTAGATTCAACAATCATTTATATTCTTCATATTTGCTTTATCTATAAATATATGTATATATACATATATTTTGGTTTTTTCCTAGATCAGTCGAAAGTAAATCGCAGATGACATAACACTTTACCCATAAATATTTCAGTGTGAAGCTCCTAAAAAATATGTTCTCCTACATAAACATAATTCTACCATCACACTTAAGAAAATCACAATAATTCCATAAAATCTTCTATTATCCAGTGCATATTTAATTTTCCTATCATGCCCAATATGGCTTTTAAAGGTTTTTGTTTTGTTTTGTTTTGTTTTTTTTACATGGATTCTCAAGGTTGCATTTGCATTTGTTCTGTCCCTTTGGTTCCTTTATCCTACAGCAATTCATCCACCTATGTTTTCCTCATGACACTGACTTTTTGAAGAGATATCAAGCATTTCTTTGGTATATACTTTCACATCCTAGATTCACTTAATGTTTTCTCATAGCATTCATTGTTTAATTCACTTCTCCATTCCCTTCACTTGTTATAAACTGGAACTTTGATCTAAACATTGATTAGGCTCAGGTTAAATATTTGGGGCAAGAGAACTTATAGGAAATGCTGTATCTTCAGACTGCATCACCACAGAGACACGTAAGGCTAGGCTGTCCTAGTATTAATTAGAGTATGTGTATCATCCTTGCCATATCTCCTGATGATAAAGTTATGTTCTCCCTTTACAATCAGCAACCTGTACGCTGCTCCTTTGGCATCATGTGAATATCCCAGGTGACAGCAACCCCTCACCTAATGATTTTCTCATCCATTTACTATGCAGGTCCAAAGCAAGACTTTCACTGGGGACTGCAGAATTGTGATTTTCTAGTCCCACCATTCTTCTACATTTAGTTGTGGGATATTTTTTATTTTTTTATTTTTTGGTAAAGAAGAGCTTTTCCTCAACAACCAGGAATGAACCATAGTTCCTCCTAAAAAGCATAAAGTAAATCCTTTATTTTTATTGTTCTATTTTTAATCACTATATTTCAGAGTAAAGAGCTTATATAATAACCACCTCCAATACCATCAAAGAACTCTCTCGTTTAGTCTGGATTCATGGTTTTTATTTATTCAGTGTTTTAAATGAAATTATAATTATTATTCTTATAACAGTTTTGATGTTCAAACTGCCACAAATTTGGACCAGTGGCAGCCCCAGGGACTTGGCTCCTGAGTTCTTAGATGTGCTCCTGTTAGTCTTTGAGTGTTTCTTTGTCTTAGAGCACGACATGCCCCTTGCTCATACAGTCCCTTGCCCCAAATGTGGAATTAGCTATTTTGCTGATGAGCTTTGGTTGCTTTGAATGGGGAATGGTATTTAGAAAACAAGATCCAGTATTAAATGTGCTAATTGCTACTGGGGTATTATTATTTCTAAACAGTAATTTTAAAAAGGGGTAGTATTAACTGTAGTTTAATTTCAACCATGATTATAGCTTAGCAGAGGCTTCCTTCACACCTACCAAATGGTCTAGACTTAACTATAGTATATTTTGTTACAAAGAGGCTCAAATGAAACAGACCCTTCTCCAACTAGAAATCAGGGAAATATGGTTACTTTCTGCAAATACAACTTTAAAATAAACACAGAAGAGGTAGGTGAATTCACTTAAAAGTATTTCTTATCAAAAAAAAAAAAAAGACTAGGTTGATCAGAAGAGGAGTTAGTAAGCCATAGCAACAAAGGAAAAGAAAGCTGATCATAGGAATGCTCACTCAGGAGAGAAGGTGATCAGACTCAAGGACTCATCCCATCTGGGCCAGGTGGTAGATATGTCCCCCATGGAGGACACAAATGAGACTGAGACCTTGAACCATCTGATCCCATCTCATGCTCAAGCAGTATCTATCTTTCTTTCTAATTTAAATTTTGTTAGTTAACATACAGTGCAATATTGGGTTCTGGAGTAGAATTCAGTGATTCACCACTTACATACAACACCCAGTGCTCATCACAACAAGTGTACTCTTTAATGCCCATCCCCCATCTAGCGCATCCCCCACCCACCTCCCTCCATCAACCCACCTCCCTTCATGTTCTCTATTGTTAAGCATCACTTATGGTTTGTTTCCCTCTCTCCTTTTTTTCTTTCCCCCTTCCCATGTGTTCATCTTTTTTTTTCTTAAATTCCACATATGAGTGAAATCATATGGTATTTGTCTTTCTCTGACTTATTTCACTTAACATAATACACTCTAACTCCATCCACATCATTGCAAATGGCAAGATTTCATTCTATTCGATGGCTGAATAATATTCCATTGTGTGTATATAGCACATCTTTATCCATTCATCAGTCAATGGACATCTGGCTCTCCCCATAGTGTGGCTATTGTTGACACTGTTGTTATAAACATCAGGATGCATGAAGCAGTATCTTTCTGATTATGACTTGGCATCTATTGTTGCACAATGCTCCATAACAATCCAAAAACCTCAGCAGCTTTCAATAACAAATATTTGTTTCTTGTTCATAGAACTTTGGGTTGGCTGTGGTTGCTCTAATTTAGATTTCAGGTTGGGTTCAGATCTATTGCATGTGTCTCTCATTCTGGATTCAGGTTTGAAGGAGCATGGCTACTTGGGCATACTCTTCTCATTATTAAGGGCAGGAATACAAGTGCAAGTCAAACCACAAAAGCACATTTAAAGCTTTGAGTTGGATGTCTTGTACAGCATGCCCCTAGTACTCCATTGGCCAAGTCAGGTCACAGGGCTAAACACAAAGTCAGTGGGAGCAGATAAATATATTTTGCTCTCAAGTCAATCGTGGCAAAGGTGGGATAAGAGGGAAGAACTATGAACAAATAATACATACACCAAAAAAATCATTCCATGCAGCATGTGCCCAGGAAGAGACTGGGCCATCCTATCCTTCCCGATCTTATATTTCTTACAGTAAACTAATAATTTGGCATCCCGGTCTCTGCAAACTTGATTAATATCAGTCTTTTCCAGAAATAAATGCATTTTGCATGGACTGACTAATCAGGTTGCAGGTTTCAAGTAATTTGCCAAGAACTGCACAGGGATGACCCATGCAACTAAGCCTATAGTCCATAGATAATAGTGTTCAAATTTGGCCAACTGGATATTTATTTTGGGACACAGCATTCAATATTCACACAGAGTTCGTATACCTTTCACCTACTCCTCATGGCCCATCACTTCAACCATGCTCTTTAAGGGATGAAGTCACATGCTTCCTTATGTCCAGCCAAAGACCAATGGTACTACTTGGTGGAGTAGGAAGAACAGTGGACTTTGATTCAGACAGTCTTGATTTGTGCCCTAATTCCACCAATTGTCATCACTGTGATTTCTGAACAAGTCATTCATTTTCATGGTCCTCATTTTCCTTAGTGGGAAAATGAAAGTGATGAATACTCCCTTACCACCACATTGTGAGAATCTAAGACAAAACAGATCAACTATCATGTGCCAGAACTATAATAAAAGAAACTGTTCTTAAAGACATCTCCTTTAGTGCCCATTGTGCCCTGCCACCTGTATCCCCCATGCCCACGCACACACTGTTCAACCCTAAGAGTTATCCAGACCAGACGGGAGGGCCATCAGTATGTTCCAGCCACGGAATCCGTCCATGAATCATCTTTGTATGCACAGCTTGTTCCTGGCTGATGGCAGCTGTGCACCCCTAATGGCCTCCCAAGCATCCGAGCTGCTCTAGTGCAGCAATTATTTGCATTAATCAAAGGCTTCAAGCAAATCTCCCATTTTTTGGCTGAACAGTAAAAGTATATTCATGCTGTGCCCAAATGAGAGATTTCACAGGAAAAGGGATGCTTTGGGCCCATGCTGCTATTATGGGATTCAGCTTCTCACCCACCTCTCACTCACAGAGGGTCAACCTAGCTGGAGAATATTATCTGCATGCAAGATTACTTAACAAACAGAATGTGCGCTATAAGTACACAGATGTACTTGCTAATTAATGGATATTTGAATGGGTTAAATAACACTATTGTATCCATTCCAATTCCACAGGGCTCTGTGAGTGTGGAAATGAGAGCTGATCAGCACAGACACCTGTTTGAACAGTTCCAGGTGGGGTTTTAAATGACTCATCCTCAGCCTTGCATTTGAAAGTAATACCACAAACAGTAGCAAGGACCCCAGGCATGCGAAGCCATTTTCATCCTGAAGACATGGATGGGGTCCATTTTCCACAGGCCCCATAAGTTCCCAAATGGAGCACCTCATATAACATCACCCTGTGGCCACACAAGTCCTTCCTCTCATCCATTCAAAAAAACTTTGAAATACCAAGATTCAGAGGGTATAGCCCACCAAACCAGAACAGGCTTGGAGATCTAAAAGATACGACAAAAAAAAACCAAGAAGACTCCTGTCAAGCCCACTGGATTTTTCTGAGGTAAAACTAAATCTAAACTTCTTTTTACCTATTCAACCAGACTGAAAATTTCTCAATCAGGACGTGATGACTTGTTGTGTGTGTGCTGGAGTAGCGTTAGAATAATGGGAAGGAGATTCTGCATAGTCAAATGCTAGGCCCACTCCACTGCAGCAATATTCATTGAGAAGTACATTGTGAGTGGTGGGAAAGAGCGAGTCAGCAGAGCTTGACGAAATTCCTCTCCTCCAGAGACCTCTGTCTGTGCACCCTGAGTTCTGTAGCCTATTGGTGGTCAACTCAAGTCACTGCTTTAAAATTTCACCATGTATTTTTTTCTAAAATATTAACTTACATTTTAATGAAAGGATCATTATCATATTCAAGCACACTCCTTTCCCACAGGATTTTCACTATTCTTTGCATATTTATGATTCTGCTGGGCTAAAGCTGACAGAAATTTACAAATGAACAAAGGGAAGGAAGACGTTGACTTCTGAAAAGACTCATAAAATGGCATTTGTCATGATTATTTGCTGTTTGTTCTGTCCACATACACTCAACCATCCTGAAGGAAACATACCACAGTCTTCTTCTAGAGAATCATCTTCTCCTTCACCTTCAACGCTTCTATTAGAATCGATGATGTTCTTGGCTCCACGGGAGGGTGTGTGATGCAGGCCCGTCCACGGAAAACATCTCATTCCCCTGGGTCATAATGATAAGTTTGGAAGTGAGCATGAGTTCAAACTGCTGGGTAAGAAAGGTGTTCTCTTTTGCCTTGGATTTGAACCTGGGAGGACATAGCCCTGGCACTGAGAACAGCCATTAGCCACTGCAGGGAGCCTACAGTGAAACCACACCATGGAGGACATCAGAAATTGAGAGACCTGGGTCCATGTTAAGCTCTAGAGTCTGAGGTTTAATGAGCCACTAAGTTCTGTTTTTTCACTTAAGCCCATTTGAGCTGGGCTTTTTGTGCATCCTTATCTAAAAAGACCAAGCCAAAGAGATTTTCAACTGCACTGTATATTTCACCCTCCAAAGAAGGAAATACCACAACCCTTTCCATGCCTGACTTAGCCTTGTAAAGCAGTGGGAAAGGGTCCTGGTCAAGAATGGGACGACCTGCTTTCTGGTTCCACAGGTGCCCCTAACTGAGAAGGTGGTCAAGCCACTGAGTCAGTGTAGATGTCTGAGGAGTCTTATCTAGGAAATGGGGGATCCAAACTGGAGAATTTCTAAAGGCTCTCCAGCCCCAAAATTCCACTCTAACATTTGCCCAACAATCCTGACAGGGAGGACATTTGAGAAATAATCAGAAAGAAAAAATATATTTTCTACTCAGTAGGGCACAGACTCAAATGGCCAAATATTTTGTGTCCTTTAATCACCTTTATCATAGACCCTAAGCCTGACCCGTGGCACAGGGCATGGGTTAAAAAAATAAATCAGAGAAACATACACCTTAATACATGTACTTCTTCACCTGCTACAAAGGTCTTCTGTGTGAATCAGATTAAGCTATTTTCCAATTTTCAAACCAGGCCAGCTGGGCAAGGCTACACCATCTTTGATAAATGAGAGGGGAAACCTCATTAAAGAGACCATCCACACTTTCTTTCTCTTTCTTTTTTCTTTTTTTTTTTTTTGGTCAAGAATCTCTGCAAGCTGCAGTTAACGATTGGAACAGTCTGCAGGCTGCAGTTAATGATCCACGTTGTGTTTGTGTCTGCTGAACTTATTTATTTGCATTTAAAAGGGATTTGGGGGTAGATGTAAACACTTTGATGGGATTTATCGCAGAGACAAAGGTCGGTTAACATTTTGATCCAGTGGGTAGAAAACTGAAAAGCCATCATTAAATTGGTAACCAATGGCATTGAAGTAATCTTTTGAAACCACTGAAAGGATATCTGAAGCACGAGGGATCAAAACAGAAGATATAACTACAAGGAAAGAGTGTGGAAACACGAATCTTGTTTTTGGAATTTAAATACTTTTATTTTGTAATCACAAAATGAGAAGAAAAGGCACTTTATGGATCCATCAATCAATATACACTTGAAGGTAAAAAAAAAAAATGAAATAGTATTGGCCATTATGTGGACAATCTAGAATAGATACAAGAATGCTGTACCTATGAGACTGCCTGCCTTCAGGGGGACCACCTGAAGCAAAGGAGAATAAGCCTGGAAGCATTCGATCAGCCCAAAGACATAACACAAACCCTCTTCCATCTCAAGTGATTCAGACGCTCACAGAACTCCCTGCCACATCTCTAGGACAGATGGACCTGTGCACTTCCTGGGGAAGGGACATGGCAGTGTCTGGGGTGGGGGGGAAAGTCTGGATACAGACATATGAGTTCAAGGGACATGGCAGTGTCTGGGGTGGGGGGGAAAGTCTGGATACAGACATATGAGTTCAAGACCCACTTCCTGGGGAAGGGACATGGCAGTGTCTGGGGTGGGGGGGAAAGTCTGGATACAGACATATGAGTTCAAGACATATGAGTTCAAGTCTGGATACAGACATATGAGTTCAAGATTCAGTACTTTCTGACTGTGAGATCCTTAAGTCTTCAGAGTATGGAGCCTCATTTCCCTCACCTATACAAATGAATAGAATGGCACTTATGTCACAGTTTTTATAAAGATTTAATACTTTCTTCCTGATTCCATCAAGCCAGCATCAACACCTCTCCTTTTTAGCTTCCTTAAAACTGAACATATATTCCATCTATAGCTCAGAACCCACAGCCATGAATTTGCCTGTGTGGTTTTCTGTCTGTGTCAGGACACTTCAGGCTCATTAGGTATATACTTGCTTTCACTGATTGCTATTGTCTGAATATGTACTGTGTGACAGCAGCCTTCTGGGTACTCGGAGTTTATCAATGAATACGAAAGATAAAGTGCCTGCCTTCAGGGGGCTTATCGTCTGTTGGTAGCAAAGGAGGTTCAGGCAGGAAACAATTACAACACAATCTTACTTTGTGAGATAAGGAACAGGGCACTTTTAGAAATAAAAGGCATAGGAGAACCTCAATTATTTGTTGAAGGATGGTTAAATGGGTTAAATGAATAAGTCAGTAAATGAGTAAATGAATGAATAAACCACTGTTTATTCCACTTCTTTTGGAGGCATCAAGAACTCCTTAACTATGTAAGTGCAGAACTGGAGAACTAGGGAAGTTAAGTGACTTGTCAAAATATTATATTTGGTTGCTTTGTACGATATTTTCTACTACTTTTTTAAAAAACATTTAGAATGACGAGAATGCCCCTATTTGAAATTCAGCCTCGGTTTAGAGAAAGAGAAAAAAACAACTCTACTTTTCAGATTTATTGGTGTATAGGGTATGAACGTGGAACCCTTGATCTATAAAACAATGTTCCTCCTAGGAATCACATGGCACGCAGGGTAGACTGCCTACTGCACAATACTAGTTCCTTCTTTTGATTTTTATTTAAACTTTCTTCAAAGCCTCAAATTCTTCAGTAACTTCTAGGGGTGATAATTGTATCTCTCAGGAGGTATGTCTCATGTTTAAAAAGAATAGTTGACTTCTAAGACAATGAAGTAGCTATTTACACCTGCCGCAGCAACCAAATCTATTTATCAATAGCCTGTCTCTCCTAAATTAGTTAATATAAGCACTCATAGGCCTAGACTATTGATGTTTAGTATATCTCAGGCCTTTTGAATTAATTTTCCACTGCTCCATGGCAATGAAAGACAATGAAAGGCTATGTCTTTTAACACTGGAGTAAGTTAGAGCTGTAATAGAAAGTACACTCGTCTAGCCTGGGTGCCCCCAAAACGGATCAACTCTCCCAACTGTGTTTTTTCATTTTTCTCCCACAAATCATTTAACCTCTCTGGACCCCAGTTTTCTCATTTGTAAAGTGAGAGAATAAAACTGGAAAATCCCTTACAATCTCATGCAGTTCTGATATTCTAGGATTTTAATATTTCCATTTTATCAATATGTTAGATGCGAAGTCCAGGTTTTCAGACTCGGAGCACTATTTTTCTGGTGACTGAAGTCAAATTCCTAATGGGTATACCATGGCATGGTTTGGAGGGGCATTAGAATACCCTTTCCCGAAATTTCCACCAACTCTCCATGAGAAGCCAAAAAAAGAACAGACAACCTAAATAGAGTATGCTTGCTATGTAAATGCAACTTCAAGAACAAAACTCTGTGGCACTCCCCCACATATGTAGATACGTACATACCTCCTCCTCCCTCAATATACATACAGCTATAAAAACATAGGTTAGACTTCTATTCCTCAAACCCTCCACTGTAAAATTCTGGAACCACTAATACAAATATCTGAGCTTCAAGTATAAACAGGAGAGACAAATAAAACAGAACTGATTCATGTGGCATACATAGGAAAAATTCTTTTGATATGATCTAGAATCTGAATCACATACATCTTGAGAATAAATTTTTTAAGTTCTTATTTTGCCCTTTCAACAGAAACACATGGTAAATAAGGGAGAAGCAAGAAAAGAGGCATCTATGAGACCAGAAACACATTTTCTGTGGGTCACTGAAATCACAAATGCAAATGGTACAACATCCAGAACAAAGTAAAGAGGATGAGGGATCTTACTTGAAGTAAAGATGGGTGTATCATTAAGTTGTTAACTATTCTAGGCACATAGTTCTGAGGAGGATCTATTTGGCATAATTTTGTTTTTATAGCATTATTGTAATTAACAATGTTGAAGATGAAACACTGGGTCACAAGGTTGGACTGGATGACTGTCCTGGTCTCCTTCAAAGAACCTTTTAAGACATAGGCAGATTCTGTGAAAATGATGCATAAGTAAAAAGCAGATAAATAAGTCATGCCATTAAAAAGGAGATCACAAGCCAGTTAAAAACCAATCCAGAATCAAGTGAAATTTCAAAGTATAGGATAATGGCACTCAATAAGAGAACTCTTCAACTAAATTGACCCAGATAGTTGATTGTCATGTGATTTGAAGAAGAGCAAGCTGAAAATCAGTTTCTTTATTACATAAACCTCCCTAGACCACTCTTCAGAATTATTATCTGCACTGGTTCTGGTGCTGAGGGATCTTTTGTCCCTTATAAATGCTTTGCAACCCCTGTCCTCACCAACAAGAAGGCACAAAGAGCCTGAAGACTCACTGACAGTTCTCAATCCTTCATTCACATACCAAATTTGTGTTGAGTTCTTAATAAGCAAAACCACTGAATCAGATGCTAGGAGTGTGTGCAGACAAGGTCTTTGCCTTCAAAATTTTGCAACTCAGGTAGTGGGTGGGTAGGTGGGGGTTCATAATCACTAGCAACCATTAAAAGACTGTAAACACTCACCAGAAGGGATTGGGGGCATGGTAGTGGAAACAAAGTGTCAGGTTATTGCCACAAAGATTAGTTATCATGGTAGGAGCATCTTAAATCTTGAGTTGGATTGCATGATGTGGTATAACCTTGCATTGGCACTCTCAATCTTCATTTCATCTCACTTCTATTTGGATCCTCTAGGAAATGTAAAAGGACATTTCCCAGAATCCCTTGCAGCTAGGATTTTTAGTGTGAATTGTGTTTTGATAGCTAGAAACAACTTCAAGAGATTAAGACTTCACTAGCATAGTGAGTTAATGGTCATCTTCCTGTGGGTGTGGCTGGCTGCTAAAAGCAACCTCCGAACATGGCATTTACAATGGTTGACTTCATTCTATGTAGGCCCACTCCATGGGTATAAGGCAGTTGTCACAGCAGGTTTTTGGTGCCTGGATCATAGCTAATAGCTACAGTGCTGAACATTCACCCAGCAGTCTGGTAGAGCCCTCTTGACTTCTGCTTTTCTAGCTTGTCTCTTGTGTATTACAGTTCTTCACAGAAACAGAAAATGTTTTTGTGTTTTCTCCTATTAAATCTCTATGTTCATTCAACTACCCCTACCTTCTTCCTCCCACCCTTTCTCCTGCCCTTCCTTCTCCTTTGTTCTCAAATCATTTACATGAGATTATAGAGACTGAGAAGTCCCATGATCTGCCACCAATGGTGTAAGTCCTGGTCTTAGCCTGAAGGCTTGAGAAGCAGGAGCACCAATGTCTGAAGGCAGGAGAAGGTGGATATCTCAACTCAGGCAGAGAACAAATATGCCCTTTCTCCACCTTTTCGTTCTATTCAGGCCCTCAATAGATTAGATGATGCCACACTGGTGGGGGTGATCTTTAGTCTACTGATTCAAATGCCAATCCCTTCCAGAAACACCCTCACAGGCATGCCCAGAAATGTTTTACCAGCTATCTGGGTATCCCTTAGCCTAGTCAAGTGGACATAAAACTACCCATCACACCATGATTTTGTAAAAACTTGTAATTCAGGTATTAAATCCCTTTGTGCTTGAAATATCTAGAGTGTTTTTTGTTTCTTCACTTAACCTTGACTTATGAACTTAGTGAGACCATTGCCATATCCAAACACTGAGCTTGATGTCTACCCCTAGCACCAGGGAGAAAATGGACATGTTCAGCCTGACAGAGTAGGAAAGCACTCCCATAGGCCTTGAGAGAAGACGGGAAATCTCTCATCCAACTATTCTGGAAAGGTAGGTGAAATACTTGCTATATGACTTTGTTGCTTTGGGATTAGGACTCTCATGTGCAACATGAAATATTTAGAAGAAAGGGTGTTTAAGGCCCTCTCAGCTCTGATTCTATGTCTGGGACTATGGTCATCCCAGTATACAAAACAGCCAAACAGTGCTCAAAACTGCAGGATAACTGAGTCAATGTCATAGGTACAAACTTTCCCAAGATCACACAGCTACTAAATAACAAAGTAGGGGGATTTTAAAATATATTCACAAATTCTTTGACACACCTCTTTTCAAAAGATAGAGTCTAATTCCCCTCTCCATGAATATGCGCTAGACTTAGTGACTCACTTTCAACAAACAGAATGTGGTGAAATTAATTGATGGTGTGTGATTCCAAATTTAGATCATGAAAGATATTACTGCTTCTACTTTGCCTTCTCTTGGATTGCCTGTTTTGAAGGAAGTCAGCTGCCATGTTGTAAGGAACCTCCAGCAGCCTGTAGTGAGGCCCAGTGGGAAAAAAACTGAGGTTTCCTATGACAAGAGGAATACCAGTGTAAGGGAGGGAAAAAAATATTTTCCTTCTACCCTTCTAGGTTTTCAGCTGGGGCTTCATGACAAAAGAAAGATTAACAAGAGAAAACAGACAGAAGTTTATTAATATGTACATCTCATATATCCATGGGAGACTCAGGGATGAGTAACTCAAAGGGGTGGTTAGAACTTGGGTTAAATCCAACTTGGGCTAAAACAAAGGAAAAGGGGGCTTGGGTTTCTGAGCAAGCTATGGGAAGGTGACCAGGAAAAGTATGAGAAACCAGGTTAAGGTTTGTTATTCAGATTCAAATCCATGCCTTATCCATTTTTAAGGGTTCTTGTGATTAAGAGTTAACCCTTCTCTTCCTGGTACAGAAAGGGAGAGATCCTTACAAATAAGATTTCCTTTACAAATGTCAATTTCTCTCACAAAAGGGGAACTTATTCTCTGTCTTCAGAGCTTCTCCTGTGTTTTCTATGTCTCAAAATAATCCTTATGCCAAAGAGACGTATTTTGGGGTGGCATATTCTGGTCTTTCCCACTAGTCATGATTTGCTAGCCTCAGTCAAGACTTCAGATGGCTGTAGACCTGGCCAACATCCTGACTGCAACTTCAGGAAAGAGTCCTGTTATGAGTTGAATTTTATCACCCAAAAAAGCTATGTTGAGGTCCTAACACCCAGTACCTATGAATGTGACTTCATTTGGAAATAGGGTCTTTGTAGATCTAATCAGGTTTCAGTGATGACATTAAGGTGGGCCCTAATCCAACATAACTGGTGTTCTTATAAAAAGGGGAAATCTGAACATCCCTCAGATGCAGGCAGAGGGAAGACGATGTAGACACCTACCAGAAGACAGCCATGTGACAATGGAGGCAGGACCAGAGTGATGCATCTACAAACTGAGGAATGCTGAAGATTGCAGACACACACCAGAAAATCAAAGACACAAGAAGGGGTTTTCCCCTATGAGTTTTAGAGGGAGCACGGCCTTGCCAACAACTTGATCCTGGATTTCTAGCTTCTAGAACTGTGAGACAGTGTCTGTTGTTCTAAGCCTCTCAGTTTGTGGTATTTTGTTAAAAACAACCCTAGAAAAGTGAACACAAACCAAAACCATTCAGATAAGCCACTCAATTTCTGACCTACAGAGACTTTGTAAAATAATAAAGGTTTTTTGTTTTGTTTTGTTTTAAGCCACTGAGTTTTGGTACAATATTATGCACCAATAGCTAACCAAAACTCAGAGTTAGGCCAGAACTCAAGTCTTTTGACTCCAACTTAGTAATCTTTCTACTATATCAACTTGCACTTCACTATCTTTGAGGATAAGAGAAAGACCATGAATATTTAGCTTAAATTGCTAATAACATTTTTAGAGACAATGATAAAACTTTCCACTATGAGGCAGTAAAATCATCTTCACGAAAGACAGATAGCATCTGACAGTGGAACTAATCTCTCCTGGGTTTGCACTGCCTGTGAGTTCTACATCCCTACAGAAGAGGCATCAAATGGACAGTGCTCACTGGTAAACGGCACTCAGATAGACATTACATTACAAAGAACATTATCTGTAACTATTCAACTATTCTCTAGATAGCAATGATGGATGGATGGATGGATGGATGGATGGATGGAAAAAGGGGAAAGGGAAGGATGGAAGGAGCAAGGGAGGGAGAATGAACACAGAGAGAGAGTCACCAGGAGAAAATACACAAAAAGAAATACACTTCCATGTGCCAGAAAGGTGAAATTATGCCTCATTATTCTTTTTTTTTTTTAAAGATTTTTTATTTATTTATTTGAGAGAGAGAACGAGAGAGAGCAAGCACATGAGAGGGGGGAGGGTCACAGGGAGAAGCAGACTCCCTGCCGAGCAGGGAGCCCGATGCGGGACTCGATCCAGGGACTCCAGGATCATGACCTGAGCCGAAGGCAGTCGCTTAACCAACTGAGCCACCCAGGCGCCCAATGCCTCATTATTTTCTATGTTTTAGACTATTGCAATGTTTTCTGACAGTTGTTTCTCTCTGGCTTATAAATAGATCTTTGTTTTCTCTCTCCCCTCACCGCCTATTTTTTTTTTCAATTTAATACACCCTTTTTCTGCTTCTGATGAAGGGTAGTATGTATTTACATTTTAATAATTTAGAGTCTCAAAAATGCAATTTTAGAGGTCTTCTGTTTAATGTCATCAATTTATTAATTGCAACTTGATCTAGATGAGGTCATCTCAGAATATCTGAGCTTGAAGAGGAAAAGGAAAAATAGATGTGATGTTTTGGCCCAAAGTCTCTCCTCTCAGAAATAACTAATTGAGTTTCATATAGCCCTGCACAGGTCCAATGTGAGGGGATCTGGGACCAGCACAGCATATCCATCACTTGGACAATTACAGGAGTATTTTCTTATATAAACTTATTTGGGACCTCAAATTCAGTACCACCAAACCTCACCATTTGGTTACTTATAGTAGTTCCTCCCTTATTGTCCTGTACCCACCCTTCTTTTTCTTGTGATGATGTGAGATGAGAAAATCCCTACGTGGTGAAATGAAGTGAAATGAATGATACAGGCATTACTGACTTTCTGACAATTCATCAGAAGTGGGATCATCTGCTTCCGGACCACAGTTGATCACAGGTAACAAGTGAAACCATGGATAAGGTGGGACTACTGTATTTTCCCTCTGGTTGGTATATCAAAAGCCAAATACTACTTTTGAAACAGGAGAATTCCTCCCTTTTCAAATAATAGTAACTGTGGAAATTCTTAGCACTCTCTTTAAACATCCAACATCAGCTTCATGGGCACTGAGTGGTGAGAAAATGTTATTTTGATTTTATTCTTTAGGTTGTGTGTACCTTCCAAAGAAGTTACACATAAACAGAGCATGCCAAGCTTATGTATTTGTGCAATCAACATATCCAGAAAGACACCAATTTCAGGAATCCATTCTATTCCAACACAGTTGAAGTTAATATTTTTCTTGCAGGTTTGTTTGTTTTTTAATCAAAGCACAGCAAACAGCAAATGAAAATGATAATTTTCTGTAGACCCACCATATTTTCTAACAAAGCAACTATTGGCTGTGATTAAGTGAAGACAAAACTACATGCTGTGGCAGCTGAAATACTTCTGGAATTTATTAACTTCAGTATACATGCTAAGGCCAAATGAGCTTCTTTAATTTCCATAATGAAATTGTTTTTGTAAAGTTAAAAATACTGTAATGAGGCCAAAACGGTGTGCTTTCAGGGGGCTCCCATGGTGAAACAAATGAGATTTTAGCTTCTCTAATTGGGCATACTGCAAGCTGGCTTGCTGCTGTCCTCAACACAGGATGTTTGTTATCCTAACAAAAAGAGGTCTACAGCTGTCAGCATAATGCTATATGGCTTTTCAGAGGCCTAGCTATGGGAGGAAGACTGAGCTCTCGGCCTGGGACCACCCAAAGGGAAAGATCAAGTAGAGAACTGTGCTTCTTTTCCCTGATTAAGAAGTTATTCGTAAGGTAATTTGTTTACAGCTATCAAAGGAAAGCTTTGGAAGCAACTGGGGAGAATTCCCAGAATCCTCTGAAAGAATTTTATTTGATTAAGCAATGAATATGGATATTTCCTCTCTCTCTCTCTTTTTTTTTTTTTTTTTGTCCTCTTATGAATTAAATCTCATTACCTGTCAACACAGGCCTTTGGAGTCTCACTGTTCCTGTAGAAAACAAAAGTTAGGCCCGTTTTGTTGAGGCGGCTACTGCCAAACTCTGTTGGTGAGCTGCCACACTGGGTACTATGGAAACAGCCTATAAACCTCTTTGAGCCCTGGAATGGTTTTGATGTAATATTGTCTTCATTTATTTTTAACCATTACTTTCAACTACAAAGGAAAGTAAAACAGAGGGCTAGTCAAATTAATTTTTAGCCACCAGAAGTAAGTCAGTAACTGAATTTTTCTAGTTTGTAATGGGTATTTCATTTTGGATATAAATATTTAAAAGGATCCAGAAAGAGGAATAATTTTGCTGTAAAGTTCTACACTATTCAGTTACATTTACTAGACGCTAGACGAGTGAACGATTGGTATACTATCAAAATATATGAAAAATTAATGACATATTCACCAAATGAATTCAAATCTCCTAAATCCAATTATTCAAAGGGATAAATATTTAAAGGATAACGTAAGCTGCTATAGTAGGCTATAATTATACATTACAGTGGTAAAATGTGCATTTCCAACAGCATGGTTCCAAAATGCTCTTTTTGTATTATTCTAGAGGAGAACATTATAAATCATCACACAGGAGTTAGATGAAATAGATTTTATTATAGTAAAACTTCTTCCGTTGCCCCCAACACTAATAGCTTATATTTTACATTAATTTGATTGTTGTTTCCAAAATTTGTTCAAAACATAAAACAAGTCCATTGTAATAAAACAACAAGATGTTACTTACTATTCTACGTTTCCATGGTGTTACTTTTCATTTCTTTTTTTTTTTCAATAAGCTTTCATATGCCAGTTGTTTCAAGGACTCTAACTAATCCTACATTTTCAAGATAAGTTTAAAGGTGAAACAGGCTATTTGTAGGAAAATCTATCATTATAAATTTTGTAAATATAGAATCTAACTAAAAGTGAATTGATAAGTTACATGCATGCATATATTTTGCAAATAAAAGAAACAAAATACAATTGTAGTTCCAGAATGATGGTAACACCAAAAACCATATATAGACTAAGTATGTATGATTACATTTAATGATAAGGAATCCAAATTCTAAAATGCTAAGACAACAGCAAAGGTTAGTTATTAACAGCATAGATTTTGGAGACCATGCAATATGGGTGGGATTTCAAGTCACTCTTATTGTGTGGCCTTGGGCATTTTAACCCTTTAAACTTTGGTTTCCTGATACTGAGGATCATACAATTATCTACCTCCCTGAGCTGCTGACTCAAATGTGATCATACATACTGAGGCAGTGCATTTATATTACAAAGTGTCAGTTAATTTATGTGATAAGGATGAAGTAATGAAAATAGTGATAGTGATAACAGTGTTGACACTGAGGATTAATGCGCCGCAAAATACTACATTTGAATATACTTGAAATGATCTTCTTGATGCCTGGAAACCTGAGTTTAAGATGCCCAGAAGTGGACACACATACACATGCAGAATATATTTTGTCATTCTATCGCTTATGAAGGGTAGGTGAATATGCCACCCCACAACATGCCACTTTGGCGTCTTGGTTATTTTGAGCTGAAGGGAACTGAGAAAAAGCAGATCTAGGACAATTCTCCCCTCCTCCAATCTACCTGAAAACAGAACATAAATTCCTTTTGTGAGGGTGTTTTCCTATCACGTCTTCCCCCATATCCCGTATCAGGAAGGGGACAGCCTTAACACAGAGACAAGATGGCACCAAGAGTCTACACACACAAATCTTACTTCCCAACCAACCCTTATTTACTGTTAGATTCCCTATATATTTACCTTCCCACAATCTGCTGCCTGTGGAAGCTCAAAGTCCTTTTCCATTTTCTAGTCACTTCTCTACAATTTTATTGTTCTTCTACTAAGATGCTCTATAACCCCAAGTTCTAACTACTCCTATGAGTTATTCATCGCTGAGTATTCCCACATGTATGTGTGATGCATGTGCTAATAAACTTCTGCTTTTCTCCTCTTGATCTGTCTTTTCTCAGTTCAATTGGCAATGCCCTAGCCAATGAACCTAAAATGAGTAGAGGCAAAAAGATGTGTGTTTTTTTTCCCTCCCCTACACTTACTACAAAATACAGTGTTTAGATGAGAGGTACATAAAATGCCTTCATGTCAGAGACAAAAGTGACTGAAGAAAGAGGAGTCAGGAGACACGTTTAGTTAAAAGGAAGTGATGTGATGAGGACAGTGGTGGAGCCGTGATGCCTCAGACACTTCCACGAGGAAGTCTGACAGAACTCTGCTATGGAGTGACAATAATCATTCAACAGAAAACTTCAAAGAGTAGAGGCAAGCTTCATATCATTGGAACTGTCCACACTGGAGCCATATGCACCAATATTTCTTGGAGAAAACAGATCAGTAGAAAAGAAGACTATAGTATGATTTGTTAATTGAAGTCTATCAAACAAACTGAGTCTTCTCTCCAAACATGCCACAAAATTATGGTTTCCCAGGCATGAGAGGCTCCATGAATCCCAGTTAGAGGAATTATCTCATCTCTCTCTTATCAATCTTTTGCTTTTCATAACATTTGGCTAAGTCTACTTCATGATGAATGTATCACATGATAGCAAAAACTGTTGTATGTGAAGACAAAAACAAGAAAAATGTAGTTAGATTAAATTGAATTATTTAAATATGTTACTAATAATCAATGAGAAATACTTATTAATAATGCTGATCCACATCGTGTCTAACGTTGAAAGTCACTACTTGGTATTAGATCAGAATAACCATTTCATAACCGCTGAAATTAGATCAGAATAACCATTTCATGGCCGCTGAAATGGTTTTCTAAACCATTTACACAAATAGGTAATAATAACAGACTCATTTCATGGTCTCAAATCCTTTATGTTGTGTGGACACTTCAATTCACTAACTAACTGACCATTTTCTTTTTAAGTACAAAATTTGTGTGTGTGTGCATGTGCACATGTGCGTGTATATATATATATATATGTATACTCTTAAGAAAGAACATTTACTCATTTATATTTTCAGAATCAATTGTGCAAAGCTTTTTGCAACATCTCCACTCATCTCAGACATGAATACTGTAACATGTATGGGCAGAGCTGAGGCAAATTTATCATGACAGCAACCAAATAATAAATCTGTATCTCTATAACCAGTTCCATTTCCGAATAATTTCTCTGTCGCACATTATTTTAGTCTGGCACATTGCTCCATTCTTTTTTTTTTTTTTTCTCTTTACTTTGGGGTTAAACTGCACTTTCGAATTCACATTATTTTGCAGATAGCATGTCACCTTCACTTAAGTTGCTATAGCTGGCATTTCTCTTCTCTCAGCAGAAGCAGTTAATTTACTTGCATTGACCAGCCAACAGTGTAATCTACCACCTGATAATTGTGTTCTCAGGCCACCAAAGTCTTAAAAGACAAAGAAGAAGACTTAATTTTTGCAATTTTATCGTTTGAATTCTTATGATTTGATCTTAAATTCTTCGATTTGCTGAGGAACTCCATGACGGGTAGGGTGGGACTTTTTTTTTTTTTCCCCCTCAAATCACATTTATCCATCTGTGTTGTGTTTAAAATAGGAGGACCCTTTCAGGTTGTATTGTAACTGATGCAGCAATACTGAAATTTCAAACACAGTGAGATGTAAAACAGGGATATCTGTAAGGGTTGCTGGATAAGTTATTTCTTCACATACAGGTTGGTTATTCCAAATAAAATAATTGCTGTCATTGATATTATTAAAAGAATGGAGAACGTTGTAGGAGGAGCAGAAGAATAAATATTAGGCAATACCAAAATGGATGTACTCTACAATGTCCACATGCCAGCAATTTAATATTGTAAAGCTGGAATGGAAATATTTTGGAAACCTACTAAATCGTACCAAAAGTAAATACTTCTGTTAATCCAAAAATGTGAGATAATTTAAACCTGCTAAAGTTGAATTTCACAGCTATTTTAGTCTTCTGTAAATAATTACTATTTCTACTTTTCTCTAGACAATTATAATACCAGAAAATGCTAATTCATACTTATCAAGATAAGATCGAGCTAGAAACCAGAAACATCCTCTCTTCAGTCTGTTACTTTATTTTGGGCGAAGAGACGCAGTTTTGACAGTGAGGCCATCTGCTACTAACTTTTTTCCTCATCATCATGCCAGTCCAGTCAAAAGCAATTAAACCTGTTTTGCCATTATAATATGTAGATAATGATGATAAATTATAGCTTTAAAATGAGTCTCAAATTATGCATACGCTAGGTATTTTCCTTACAGCTACTGATATAAAAGATATTCCTGTACTTGTGAAATTTTTCAGCTATTTTATTAATGATGTTAGCTCTATAATGAGCTACCTACCAGGATGTTTTGCAGGCACATAGCCTAGCAGTCATTATAAATCTATTTATATCCCAGCAAGATGTTTCTCCAAGTGGAGAGCAGAGCCCTAACATTCTGTATCGCTGTTGAACAAAATATATAGCACATACAGCTCTGACTTGCTATGTTTTATTATGTTACATAATCAATAAAACGCATAAATACCACAAATAAAAAGTAGCAGGATGAAAATTCTATGGCTCCGGCACAACATGGGGTTATATAGCAGAGAGAAGATGAGGCTTAATGATTTCTAGGAACAGATGCAAAGCTATCATTCTTGAGGCAAGCCATACATTACCTCTGATTTCCATCAAAAATGTCTGGACTTCTCTCAATGTAGAAAGTATGAATAAGCCCATGTTCCAAAATAATGACTAATAGCAATCATTTTTTTAAGAAAGTCCACAGGAACTGCCATACTGGACAACTGCACTGTTCTTTTGGTTTGGCTCTGCAAATTTGCAGCTGCTGAGGTAATGACTTTTTCACAAGATTTGTTAAAATTTTGCCTCTACCTTTCAATTATGTCAAAAATAAAAAAAGAACCGGAGACGTGCGGTAAATGCCTTGAGGATCCCGGGAAATTCCACTCAAGTAAACTCAGCTGTGGTACCCTACTTCAAACCACTGCTGTTGAAGACGCCACCCCTCGACAGTAGGTAACCCATGTGGCTTTGCTGAGAGTCACAGAACCGAAGCCCTTCTTTTACTGCTTCCTGCCAGTGTTCTCTCTAGCAAGAAACCATTTAGCATGGTAAACGTGTGTTAATTTTGGATTTCCAACTTTCTAATTCTGTTTTTCTTTTTTTCAACAAAACACAGATCATGGGGAGAAAGTAAGGAACCCTTTTGTCCAATAGAAAAGAAACTTCACAGCGCGTTGGAAAAATGTTCCACATAGCAGTTGTTCATTACACTGTATCTTTTTCATTACTGTGTAACACTCATAAATAAGCCAGGGGGAGGAGGAACATGGAAAAATGAGAAACTCACCAATTATATTTGCCGCAATGCTAGATAAATGGAGGCAGCTTATTGATATTGTAATGGGTCTTCTTCCGAACTATACTGGAAACAGGAATCTCAATTGCAGCTAATCATCCATTTGCAAACAAAGGCATTATTCATCATGACTCACACAAGGACCCACCTGGATTTCACATCATTCTTCAAATCATCATTTCAGGGCATACCCTTAGCATCTCAGTGTGCTTCCCCAGACAAATGCAAATAGCAGGCACTTACCCAGGGCGCACAAATTGCCAGCTATAGAAACCAACAGTGTGGGAGGAGTTTGGTCTTTCACTGTTTCTCCTCATTTATAGTGTGGAACCTTTTGGCAATAGCAAAGTTTTATACTATGGAAAATGTATGGTCAAATTCTTACACTGGGGAAAATGTTTCATATCTTAGAGAAACAATGAGATAGCTTCCCCTCCATTCCCCATCTGTTTAATGAAATGTGTGTTGTGAGTGAATGTATGCAAATCATGGTAAAAAAAAAAAAAAAAAAATATATATATATATATATATATATATATATGTTTTCTGGTACAATATATCTATTGTGCCAGAAAACAGCTTTTGCAATGCTCAATTTAAATATTCTAATATTGGCCTTAGCAGGGAAAGTGAAAAGAGCAGGCATATGATTCGAGAGGAAAATAAAATAGAAGTGAAGAGGGACTAACATGGAGGAAAACAGGCAATTTCAAATCATATGAAGAATGCAGAATGGCACCAGTGTCTCTCCGGCTCTGGCAGATGTCTACATTGAGGAAGCTGAGGGATGCACAGCTTCTCTCTCAAGTTAGGCTGTGGGAGGAACAGTGAGTGTGATGGAAGCAGCTTTATAATCCCTTAGCTCCAGATGTTGGTTCTAGCTCCACCAGCTGTGTAATCTTATTTTTCCCTGAGCCTCTATTTCTTCATCTGTCAAGTGGATAAATGCAGCTACCTTATAGGATTGGCGATGAGGATCAAAAGAAACATCACATAAAATTACTTGCTCATGTCCCTTGGACCAAGCGAGGTGTTAACAAAATGGCATTTGTCATTATTACCTCTTATGCCCAGAATTTAGATCCATTTAAAAATATTTTCCTGATTAAAAAAGTTGTACATCGCCATGTACATGGGAAATATTTTCTTCTGATTCCCATTCTCATAAAATATGCTTTCTCCCCATAATTAGTGGATGCTCTACACAATGAAGACCTCCGCCCAACCTGCCCCTGTTGGGCAACCAGGAGAGTATGATCCCCAAACCCATGGTTCTCGACTTTGGTTGCACATTAGAATCACCTTGGATTTTTTTAAATAAGAATGCTAGAGACCCTAATTAATTTGATGTGGGCTTTAAGATTTCTGAAAGCTATCCAGGCAGCCAGGGTTGAGCCCAGGACTTCATCCCATTCTGTGTGTAGGCGAGACAGGGTGATCAAGGGAGGTGCTGTGAGTCACGGGGTGAATCTAAGCTCACTGGGAGCAAAAATCCTTTCGCTCTAGTTCCTATTTTTAAAGGAAGGAAAACATCTTCTATTCTGAGAGGGTAAGTCGCATTTGGTACACAGTATCTTTTAAAGCCAGTCCAAAACCAGCTAAATAAATATAACATATTCCATTTTTCCCATTTGGCCTCTTTGTTCTCATTAGCGGCAGCCAATGTATTGCCATATTTTTATTCCCCTTGCCAGAGAAGGCAAATTGTTCCCTGACGAGTATGTGCCAATCAAGAGGAAGGCAAAGATAGTATGTGGATCATCAGCATCCATCAGCATCCTTCCCTCTGACCACACAAGAGCATAAATTATCCTCCATGTGATCTTGGGGTCCAGTTTTCAGGTCACATATCCATCCCCACGTTTGGTTTCTTCAACTCTGACATCAGGCCATGCTGTCTTTCCCCATTTTTTTTTTTTTTCAAAATCTTGGGAATATAGTGAGTTTTCTCTTAGTATTTAATTATAAATATATTACTACTTCACTGCAAATGTATTCTTTAAAAAGCATCCTCAACAAATCTTTTACTTGAATCCTTTTCTAAAATTTAATAGGTAACTTGTCTGAAATTAGACCCCAGCCTGATTCACGTGAAAGTTAACCTTACTGTGTTCCAGAAAGTCTGTTAATTCCTCTACTTCTCCATTCAGGGGAAATTAAACCACCCACCTACTCTTTTTATCAAGTTCGTGAAAACACTGCATTGTGTTCCCTCTTCCGTACAGTTCCGCAGCAGCAGCTAACTGATAAACGTTAACCCACTCTATTGACATTAGTCAATTGTGCTCGTGCCAAACAAAAATAGTTAACAATGAAAACATGCCGTATGAACTGTTATTGTCTCAAAAGAGCCATACTGGTATCAACTCCATTTCACACAGACAAGGATTTTCCAAGCAGAAAGCAAGAGGGAATAAAGCAACAGAAAGTTTCCCGCTTTTTTGTTTTTGCGTTTTTTTTAATTTTTTGCATTGTAGTGAAGGGGAACAAAATAGGCCATCCCAAAAATATGCCGTTTTGACATACTGATTATTCTGAATTAAAGCTACTTAAGAAACAGGTGCAAGAAGTATACTCTGACTCTCCTTTCCACACCCCCCAACCCAACCCCAAAAGCAGGAAATAAATCTTCTCTTTGAAATGTACCCTCTCTCTATACCAGGAGGAGAGGCAACCTTATCACCAGAGATAGGAAATTCGGGGCCCAGAAAGCTGTATAAACGAACCTTGCTACTACTTCGCTAATTAGCTACCCCAAGCCCAAAACCCCTTTGTTTTGTCAGTCCTTCACAAAATTATCATTTGTCTAAAACATATAAAAGCTGCCTGCTTTGGTCACTTCTTTGTGCCTCATATTTTTGAGGCTCCTATGGGTACAAAATTAAATTTGCTTTTCTCCTGTTAATCTGTCTTATGTCAATTTATTTATTAGACTGACCAAAGAACCTAGAAGGGAGGAAAAGTTTTCCTCCCCTACAGAAGCACACTAATTTAGAATGGATAGTTGGATTTTATCCTCCTCTCAATGTAGTTTTCTTTTTTTGAAAAGGCTTAGAACCTATTTAAAAAGGTTAGGAAGGTCTATTGGTCTGTTGCTGTGGCAACAGTCATCCCCAAGACACAGCATAACTAATAAGTTAACTAGATGCACCTAGCTCCAGCCATCCAGCAGAAGCCGTAAAACATAACTGCTGAGAATCCCTGGCAACTCTGCTGAGGGAGGAATGGTGCACACTGGTACGCTAGGGAGGCCGATAATCCAATTTAGAAGTGCAGATTCTCATTTCAGTTTCATTGGCATGTTCATTTTGAACTAAAGGGATCTGAGCAGTAATTCTATAAACAACCAGCACTTAGGAATCAGAGGCAACAAGATTCTCTAGAGGTATAATTGCTTTTAAGCCAGGCAACCTGAAATTGTGTCTGCCTGGTGCAATAGGGAGAAGGGAGGAACCCATCTCAGCCAGCAAAGCCCGTAGCTGGCTGGGGAACACTGCAAGCTGGGCATGGCTTGGGTGTCTCAATATCCCCAGTCCTGTAATTCAGCTCAAGGAAATTCAACAAGGCCTTTGTAGCACTTACAATTTTATTAGGCACCAGCCATTTTACATAAACCAAATTTTGTAATTCAAATTTTATAATATCAGGAGAACTAATTATATAAAGAAGACCTGCTTCAAATCACAGGTCTGCCATCTTACCACCGGAAGCCATGAAAACTCTGCTAGGTAACATAACCTCTCTAGTGCTATAGTTACGGTGTCTCCAAAATAGACAACAGTTGCACCTACTTCCTGGGTTACCAGTACCGAGTGGAATAAACACAGTTCTCAATAAATGTGAGCCCTCAATATTAGTAACTTTTCATGTATCTGTCCTTTCTGTTCGTATTTTGAATCTCAAAGAAAGGTTTTACTGCCCACGGCATTATGTATGAGCTTCTCCAACAGAAAGGGGGTGGGGGGAGGGAATAATACATAGAGTTGTCATTCGTGATTATTTGGAGATAGAGAGCTATACACAGCAACATTCAAAGACCTGAGTACCTAAGTTAGGAGCTTAAAAGTTGTTTGTATGAGCCAAATAATAAATAGTAAACCACTCTAATTAGGACCTTGCCCCTTCTACTGCACTTTGTCAAGGTCACCGAAGACCTCTGCCTGGTGGCGTGGCGCACCGTCATGACTCCCTCCTCTCTGCTGCCCTTTCTGCTCTTGGCTCCAGCACACCATCTCCTAAGATCTTCTCTTGGTCACTAGAGAGTGACCTGGGTCTCCCTCTCCTCCCCAACCTTATAAATGTAAAGTGCCTCCAGGCTCAGTCCTTGGTCCTCTTCATATACTCCCGCTCCCTCTATGCTCCCACCTAACCTCACGGATTGACATGTCGTGTATGTGCAGTCACGTCTCCCATTTATATCTCTGGCTTTGACTTCCCTGAACCATGAGCTGCCTACTCAGTGCTCCTATTTTGGCATCTAAAAGACATCTCAAAGTCAACATGTCTCAACAGAACTGAACCTCTCCTAGGCCTCTAAAATCTCTTCTGCCTAAGTCTTCTCCATTACGGTTCATGGCAATTCCATCCTTATAGTTACAGGCACCCTTGACCTTTCCTTCTTTCACTCTATATCCAATCTTTTCAGAAATTCTGTTGGCTCTGCATTCAAAATATATGTAGAATCCAATCGCTTCTCACAACCTCCACTGCTACCACCTCCATGTCAGCCACAAATTCCTCTTCCCTAGATAACTGTATTAGCCTTTCAATAGGTCTCTCTGCTTTTACCTTTGCCCCCCCCATCCCCCACAGTCTATTTCTATCACAACAGTCAAAGGAATCCTTTTAAAATATAATTCAGCTCATGCCATCCTTTAAACCCTGCAATAGCTTCCCATTTCATTAGATGTCTGTCCCCCTCACCCTCTCACCTCATTCTCTACTACTCAACCCCCAATTCATTTCTTTCCAGCCCCTCTAATCTGCTTGTCATTTCTAGATTGTTCCAGGCATGCTCTTTAGGACCTTGATTTAACTGTTCCCACTGCCATGCCACATACATGAGTCAGAGGATGGTGATTCCATCCCCGGGAGCAGGGATAGATCCTGACTAATAAAGCCAATTGGAGCATGACATTAGCTGGTGGCAGTCATTAGTCCTGCGGTGGTAAGGTGCTCTAGTAAGACTAATGAGAAGGACTTTCATCCCACACTTGCAGGATGAGTTTCTCTCTCACTTGAACAAGAAACCATGAAGCCCAGATTGCCAGTGGCAGCCATTTTGCAACCCCAAGAAAAAACAGCCCTATCAGGGAGCCAATGTGAAGGATTAGAGAGACAGAAAGAACGTGCATCTTTGATGACATCTTTGATCCCCAATCATACCATCACTATAACTCACCCCATCTCTGGACTTGCAGTTATGTAACATAAGCAATGTCTTTAATATTTAAGCTAATTTGAGTCAGGTTTTCTATTACCTGTAGCCAAAGGCATTCTAAAGATACAGAGATTAACAGAATAAAGATGTCACATATGAAAAGTAAGATGTAGGGTTGAGCCAATCATGCCTGCTACATTTCACTAATACTTAGATCTTGACCCCTGGCATTATGTCCCATCTATAAAATGAGAGCATTAATTCATATGCCATGTCGTATCTCAACAATAAAATTTTGCTAATCATAAAACATAAAACTCCACATAAGTGTTAATTACATTTGATCTTAGTGTTTCATCCTGATGCACCAAGTAAATATGTTATAAATTAAAGGTTATTGGGCAATTCAGACTGAGCAACTACTTAGCTTAGTGAAATCATCCTTTACTCCTTTCTTCATTCATTCACATTCCACATCTATTCCATCTGAAAATCCTGCAGCTCTACTTTTGAGATTAATATAGACTGGGACTCCTTCTAACCATCCCACCGCAGCCACCATAAGCCTAGTTTAAGCCACCACCATATTACATTACCACCAACCCCCCATCTCATTTCTTTGTTTTCATCCCTTCCCTCTAAAGTCTATTTTCCTCACAGGTACAAGAGAGATCCTTTGGAAACATAATGCAGACCACCATCTCACCCCTCTTCTCAACACCTTCCCAAGTCATCACATCTCTCCAGGGGTTACCAACTAGGCCCTATCTCCTCTGTAATCCATCTCCTTCTTGCTCTCCCTCCTCCCTCTGCTTCTTTGTCACTGGCTTCCCCATTCTTCCTTGAACATCAAGCAAGCTCCTACCTCCTGGCCTTTATACCCACTGTTCCTCTACCTGGAACATCCTTTCCCAAGAAGTCCACTTGATTCCCTCCCTCACTTCCCTCAAGTCTCTACTCCAAATATCATCTTATCTGTGGGACCTGCTCTCAATACCCCACATAAAACACCAACCTCAATATCTCCATCTCCCACTAGACCCCTTACACCTTGCTTTACTTTTTTCATAAGATCTGATGTATCAAATATTTATTAATATATCTGCCTATAGTCTACCTCCCCCAGCTAGCATTGGGAGCTCCATGAGAGCAGGAGTGATGCTTAGAACACTGCTTTATCCCCAGTAATTACAGCAGTCACCAGCACAGACACTCTAGTTGTTGAAGAAAAAGAAATGAAGCTGGGTCAAAGTAACAGATTATGGTACTGGCTATGTTCTTTTATATGTATTTGTTTGTATAACCAGACTTCCAGGCTCTTAGGAGAAAGCCCCATCCCTATAGTGCAGTAAAAGGTTAATTGAGCAGGCTTGGGGTGTCGACCCCTGCACATTCCAAAATAAGAACTGGCCCTTGACCAGCTTTGGGGAGATAACCTCTAAAGCTTGGCAACATCCTGTCTGATGAATTGTCTTTGTGTACCTAGAGCCTTGGGCCACACAAGATAGTTTATGCTAATAATGTGATTTATGGTGAATGCTTGTTTTTGTTTGCCTTGGGCCCTGCACCCCATGTATCAAGTTGACCTCTGTGGGGGCTGGAGACTGGGTAAGATCAGTCAGGTGGGTGCTCCATGCCTATGAGACTGAACCCCAGTAAAATCCTTGGACACCAGAGCTCAGTTGAGCCTCTCCTGGTTGGTAATACACCACACATGTTGTCAAGCATCACTGTTGGGAGATCTAAGCATCATCTGATTCCACAGCTTGAGCTGGTCTGTCCTGGACTCTACCTCACATGCTTTTATCCTTTACTGATTTCAGTGTGTATCTTTTTGCTATAATAAGCCATAAACATAAATGTAACAGCTTTTCTGAGTTCTGTGAGTCCTTCTCGTGAATCATCAAATTTAAGGGTAGCCTTGGGGACCCTAGACACATTCGGCATTTAGCATGGTGTCTGGCACATAAGGGTGTTCAGTAAAGGTTGACTGAGTGAGTAAGTAAATGATGAATTGACTTAGACGATGGATCCATGCCATGTTAACCACCCTTCCAAATTCCTCCTTTCTCTCCACTCTCTCACTCTGCCTCTCCCAATACATGATTCTTTTTTTCTCCCACTCTAATTTAAAATACCAGATAAAACCACTATCTAGTAAAACAGCAGCCCTTAAAACTGTCACTAAACATAAGAACAGCTGACAGAAAGGTAAGATTTAGAGATCAAGACCATTTGGGTAAACAGAGCTCCGCCTCTGCTGATCACCTTACAGGCCAGCGTTCTGCATGGGGTAATTTGCTCTGCTGCCTGACTCCTGCCCTTCTGACCTGGCTTGAACCCAGCACAGGAATGCATCCACCAAGATCTGGCTCCAGCTCTTCCTCGCCGTTCCCCGTGGAATCAATAATAAGGGGATCTTCTTTGTTTGCTTGGGATTTGACAGCCCAATGACAGACAGGACAAGGAAACAGCCATGGCCTTAGCTTGGCTGCACTTATACTGCTCATGTAAAATGACACGTGTATGTGTGAGATTTAACGATGAATGGTAACATTCAAGGTCCTGAGTGGGTTTCCTCTAGCCCATTCCACTTGCATCTATCATTTTAATAGCCACCAAGGAAGAAAAAATATGGTTCTTATTAATATCCTGAGTTTGACCTTCCACTTGTCTTAAATTGAAACTCACTTACAGTCTGGAATGTAACTGTGCCTATTAGGAGAATGGAGAAGTCTTCTTTCCTGGTGTTACTTCATTTTTTTCCATAGAGTACAAAGCAAAGAGGAAGAAAGTCAGGACTAAAGTGCAAAAGGTTATGATGGGATAGGTATTTCCCATTGAGGTTCTCCAGTTAAGGAGACTACAAGATATTCTGCTAGACTCGAAATTAAGGTAAGGTTCTTGTGAAATAATTTACTTATTAAGAAGAAATATGAAAATAACCTATAATCAGAATTTTCCAGAATTCAAAAGATCAAACCTATTGATTCTATGAGCTATCTGACAATCTAATAAAAATTGGGCAGAATCAATTTCTGTTTCTTGTAACCAAAAAATCCTTAATAACAGACATTATATATCACTTTGTTTAAGACGGATCCACACTAGAATCTGTCATAGGATGGTTCAACAGAGGTACCACGGATATGAGTCTCCAGTACAGTAGTCATAATCATAGTGAAGCAATCGTATCCCAATGATATTTGCCTTTGTTCTGTATGTGGGTAGAAGATGGGGCAAAGTATTCATTGCTAAGCAAATGAACAATGCAAACAAAGATGAAATTTGGTCTTCTTAAGCACAAAAGCCAGCAAACTTTTAAGCACTTTATAAAACAATTATATGTAGTATGGATGGGCTGATTTAAAAAGCACTCTTGCTTCATGTACTTGAATGTAACAAAAAGAATTTCCTTAAAAAACCTGTAATTCTGGTTTTATACTTTTTTAAAAAATGAAATTGGACTATATTAAAAATAATAAGCCCAGTTTAATGGTCGTTAGAATAAATTTATTTTAAAGAGAACATAGCCCATCACTGGTCTTACACAGCATCTTCATTATTCTTTTCCAAAAGACTTTGATGCAATCATTCAGACACTTTTAAAGATAATTATATAACTTGTACTCTAGGTATACCAGAGTATGATGTCTTATGAGCTATACAATCTCTACCCTAGTGAGTTTCCAACTTAATTGGGAAACTAAGGCATTGACAGGCCCATGAAAAATTAAGTTTAAAAAGCAAAGTAGCAGTAAGATACAAGAGCTTACTCAAGGAGAGACCCAAATCTGGTCCCTATCTTTGAGTGTTTTGTAACCTAGCTAGAGAGACAGTTAAAAATAGATATTAGAAGAGAGCCCATGCTCTATCAGTGACATAAGAACAAGTGATGTGAGAAGACAGAGGGAGCCATTAATTCTGTCTCAGACGTCCATGAAGACTTCATACAGGAGGTTACAACTAATATGGAACTTGCAGGATAAGCATGATTTAATATGGCTGGGATGAGGAGAAAAACGTTCTAGCCTGAGGGAATTGTAAGAATAAAATTAGAACAAACTCAGCTATCCAAGGCAGTGGTGAGTAGGCCAACGTGCCTAGAGCATGAGACAGATGGGTGGATGAAGACTCAGGCAAGACCATGGTAGTTGGTTTGTATTTTAACCTAAAACTAATGAATTAGTAGGTAAATGCTGGTGTTTAAGTAGGAACAAAATGACCCGATTTGGATTTTATAAAGGTCATTCTGTCAACTACATAGAAGACAGATTGAAGAGAGAAAAAATTGGAAGCAGAAAGACCAATACTTCATTCACCTATATGCCCATCCACCCACTCTGTTGAGGTGTATTAAGTAATGGCTGCCTGAGTTTGATTCTTTGAACAAAGGTTGCAAACTCATGAGCCATGGACAGATCTGAATTGCAGCTATGTTTGGCACAGCTTAGTTTGTTTCTTTTAATTTGACCCAAACTTCCAAATGAAAAGATTCCACATAAAAATCTAGATTTTCATCTTCTCTGAAAAATCAGATCTGGCAAAACTAGACCCACATTTCCAGCCAGAGTGGAGTTAGTAGATGAACCCCTGAAAAACAGACATCAATAGTCAATTGCCCAAAGTTCTCAACATTTACATTTGTCCCTGACATTGAAGCTAATTGTTAGTGGCCACAAACATTGTCCTTACCTTGCTGACTAACTTCCTATAGAGAAAACTATCTTTGTACTGACGTAACCATCAAAAATGAGAAAGTAAAAGATAGATGGGAAAAGCAGCTCGTTTCAAGAAAAATAGGAGAGAGCATATTTCTCTGTGGAAATGATGAACTGCTCCATGTTTTTAATGCAAATACAGTGTCTGTTGAAAGAATACAGCTTACGATGCCCTTCTGTTTACATCATCACATCATACTCATTTATAATATCTGTTTTTCCATTTGAATTTACAACTCCAAAGAAAAGGGAAATTTAATGTAGGCTTCCTAAGAAACTGGCATTTGCACTGAGATCTAGGGCATGGGTAAAAGTAGAAGTTAGCTTTGTAAAGCCTTCTGCAACTTCTATATAGTAACCCAGATATTCACCAAAATTACTTGGATTTCTGTGAGTCAATTAGCTTTTGCCTCCCTTAAGTTGATTCTAATATCATAAGGAGTATGGCTACTGATGAGATGGGGCCTGGTACAAGTCACATATTCATTTAACAAATATTTATTATTTGTTAAGTATTATTAACAGGTATAGTTACCTTTTAATCACTTACCTGTAGCCACAGAGGTACAAAGACAGTGTTCTCTACTAGAAGTGAGCCAGCAGTACAAGCACAATGATGTGGCCACTGACACTCGGCTTCAATGTTGGGAACAAAATATAAAGGGTGAGGACTATGGGAAATTGATTATTGATGTCTCTTGTTCAGAGGTTCATTTACTACTCAACTTCAGCTGAAAATGTAGGTCCAGTTTTGCCAGATCTATTCTGGCACCCTGGTTTTTGGCACTCTGCTAGGTTTGGGAGGTACAGAGGCAACCAAGACAGATACATACTAAAGTTTACATTCTACCTAAGGAGACAGACAATTAGATAACAAATTAAAATAAAACACAAATGATATATGAGATGAGTGTACAAATTAAAGCACATAGTAGGGGCACTATGTCAACTAGGAATGCTTTCAGCTGCAAGAAAAAGAAAATGCAAACAATGGTGGCTTAAACAAATAGGGGTTATTTTTCCTATATAACAAGAATTATGTGGTGGCTCTAAAATGACTGGACTGGTGTTCTGTGATTTTTGAGGCCTCTGTCACGTGAGATATTTACAATGTATGATGGACAAAGAATTGGTGTTTGATATGGAGAGAAGGGGGAGCAAGAACCAAGGATGATCACATCTCTGGTCTTGTCAAGTGCACAGAAGTGAAAAAATTTCCCGAGATAATAGTCATGGGAGAAAGAGCAACTTTGTCTAAGAAAGAAAAGTTGTCAACTAGGCAGCTGGTTACACAGCAATCTTGTCTGGAAGAGAGATCTATACTGAAATTCTAGGCTTGGGAGTTGATTTGAACACTGATGGCTTTACCCACCCAATATCTCCTTCTTTCTCTTTTGGTAACAGGACCTTTTTCCCATAGAGAATTTATTTTGCACAGTTCAAATGGTGCTAACACCATCCCCTTGCTCCTGCTAACACAGGAGCAGACATGTGACCTAGATCTGGCCAATCAGAATACTCATCACTCTAAGCATAGGGACTGGTTCAGGGATGAACCAATTGAAGTCCTTCCTGGGGACAGAAGAGAAAAATCTCATTCTCCACTGGGATTTCTAAGTGGGCATAAGGAAACCTTGTGCCAGAGATAGAGGAAATGGACCTCAGATGTCACTGTATGAAGACACAGATATAGCCAGACCTGAAACAGGTCAAGCACTGTATATTTCCAGTATGTTAAACAAAAAGAGGCTCTTTTTTTTTTTTAACATAAGCCACTTTGTACTGGGGTTCTGTCTGTTGAAACCCAGAGAGTATTGACTAATACAGAATCATCAATTTTTTGATGATGATTAAAGCCACCGAAGTAGATAAGATCACCCAGGGACAATGTGTAGATTGAGAAGGAAGGTATACCTGGGATAGAGTCCTGAGGATCCCAGACACAAAAAACCCACAAAGGAGACTGAGAAAGAAGTCCAAGGAGGTAGGAGAACAGCCAGGAGAAATGAGTGAGTATGGAGATGGAGAAAATAGTCTTTTGTGTCAAACTGGGGGAGTAAATAAGGGGGGCAGTCTCAGGATCTGTTGATAAGGAGAGAGTTTGGGATCCTGGCTATAGCAATGTCAGTGGACTCGGGGAACAGAATGGGCAGAAGGCAGAGTGTAGTCAGTTGCATGAATTGGAAGCAAAGACACTGTGAAAACTGTGGTAAACCACTCCTTTTTAAGAGTTGTGGCCATAAAGAAGATGAGAGAAAAGGAAGCAGCTGAAGGAGAGACACAGAATCAAGGAAGGATTTTTCATTAGAATTGGATATATTTAAATGCTGATAGGCTCTGTATTGTTAGGGCTCTGGCTTGCAAAGGACAGAAACCAAATTCAAATTAACTGAAGGAAAGAAAGGACTCTAATGGCACCGTCTTTCCAGAGGCTGACTCAGCAGGAGACAGGCACCCCACCGTGTCTCTAGGAACTCTTTCTCACCCTCCACAGCTTTGCTCTCAGATAGGCTCTAATCAAGTGCCGGGGAAATGGTCAAAAGCAGCTCCAATAAGCACCCCCAGTGGAAGAGGAGTACCTTTCCTCAAGGGTCCTACAAAGCCCATGGAGTGACAATGACTGGCCTAAAGACTGAGAGACAAGTTGGGCCATCCCTACCTGAACCACCGGGATGTGCAGTGAGAATGGTCTCGTTCCCCACTGGAAGCTTGGGTGCTGTTATCAGATGTGGCACTGGAGAAACAGGTGGGGGGCAGGGACTGAAAGACACTATGGCCATGCAATGGGCAGAACTTCACAGCAACTGGTTTAGGGCTGGTAGAGGGCTGACAGAGGAGGCTGGTCAAGGAGTCTCAGGTGACTTTGAACTTTATAGATTGGCCAGGTAGGTGATGATGAAGCCATATACTGAGAAGTTGGAAGAGGGAAGAAACTGAATGCTAGTAACTTAAAAATTCTGGGATTAGATACCCTTTTAGGATATTTTCAACTTAACATTCTGTAGTACTAAGGGGAACTTACTGAAGCAATAGCATTGGAGTAGGCATCCATAAAAATCAAGGTGCAGGAATAAAGCTGAGACATTCTGGGCATGAGTAGCATCCAGAGAACATTGTCACAGTTGAATTTAAATATTCAGGATTTATGGTCTCTACTTAAATGGTTACCGAACCCTAGGAATAGTAATTCAAAATTGAAAGGAAGGTCTGAACCATCAGGAATTAATACAGGATTTTGTCTAAAGAACATGGGAAGTTGCACCCTGCTCAGCAACTGAAGAGAGCCGTGGCCTCAGAGTATATGCGAAACTGGGCCATGAGGGCCCAAGGCTAACATAACTTAGGGAACCTGTCATTAAATTTGGTCCTCATTTGCAAAGGAGGAACGAGTACCAAGAGAAGTAAAAGCAGAATTCTGCCTGCTTTCCTTTCATGTTATTCGAGAAATGATTTAATATAAGAATATACCAATCTGAATGGAAAGGAGCTTTGTGGAAGGTCTAATATCAAGTATATTAAAAATGTATGACACACTGTATATTCTCACAGGATTCCTATCCAGGACCTCTACAGCTGATAAAATAACATAAAAATGTGATTAATAATATTGTAAATCCTGTTGATTGGAAAACTCAGGGACATATGACAGATTGACCTGACTCTTTGATTTAAGCCAATATCACTGAAATAAACTTTCATATCCTGAGAAAGAATAATATCTTGCCTGCGGGATAGAACACAGCATCAGAAAACACAGTCGTCTTTTGAGGTTTGTTTTTATACATTAAATGCTCTTGAAACATTTTATATCTGAATCTTTATATCTAGATACCAAGCTACTAGCTTAGAATTGTCATTATTTCATGAATCCTTCCAAATCATACATATAATTTCTGATGCAAAATAAAGCAACAGAAAAAAAAAAAGAAAAAGAAATATGCCAAGATGCTAATAGTGAAAATATTTAGGTTGATGAGTCTGAGTGCTTTTTGTTCATTTCTTCTTAGTTTATGGGATTTTTCCAAGTTTTCTACAATATGATGGATGGGGCAAGGGCAGTGGGGGGTTGGGTGGAGAAGCAAATGTTTAGATTAAAAAATAAAGACGTTAAAAAGGAAAATCATTTTAAAAATGATTGTAAGTGCTTCCCATCAGATCTAGACAAAAGGTCACTAAGGTTTAAGTGAATCTAACGAACAACCAATGGATAACAGAATGCCGTATGTAACAAGAGCTATCACTGCAAACTCCCAAGGAGAGCCCAAGCTGCTGTTCAGTGTTCATCTGGAAATGCAGACTATCCACTCTCTTTTTGTTAGACTCCTCTCCCTTTGCAGTGGGTACTTTTTCTTTTGGCTTCCCCGTGTCTTGCCTTCTGTTACCCACATGCCAACATTCTTCTGAGGAAGCAGCCAGCTCTTCCTCCAATCTCAGACCATGTGTTTACAGAAGAGAGGATTCCACTCAGGGCCTATGATTCATTGCTGGTCACACAGATCACATTCTCTGGCTATACCGATTCAGGAATGGGCACCCGATTCATCTTCAGAGATGCAGTAAGACTGAGGGAGAAGAGCTTTTTACAGTTGTTTTGCTGGCATACCAAGCCTGAGAATGAAACTCACCTACAGAAAGATTATGTCCTCATTACATGGTCTGAGCCTCTGGATCAAGTCAGCCCTGAAGCTTTCACTGCATCTGGGCATCTGTTGTAGGAGCCAATAAATTCCCTTAGTGCTTAAGTCTATTTGACTTAAGTTTTTATTCCTTACAATTGAGAGTCCTAATTGATATAACCTTTCATACTCAGGGGACGCCTCGGTGGCTCAGTCGCTTAAACGTCTGCCTTCAGCTCAGGTCATGATTCCAGGCTCCTGGGATCGAGTCCCGCATCAGGCTCCTTGCTCAGTAAGGAGCCTGCTTCTCCCTCTCACTCTGCCTACTTGTGCTCTCTCTCTGTGTGTCAAATAAATAAATAAAATCTTTTTAAAAAAATCCTACTCAGGAGCCTTGTTACCAGAGCATTTAATTGTTGTACCTGTATAAGACTAACAGAACTGTGCAAGGCAGACTCTTGGAGTTGTGCTCCTTTTAATGCATAAAATTTAGGTATTTATGCAGCACTTTGTCGTTTAGACCCTGAGTACCAAAGATTGCACACTGAAGACATAAGCACAATTACCAATGCTTATAAATTACAAATAAATCAACCCTAAAGTTAAATAACATATACAAACATTAGTACACACCAATGTATTAAAATAACATGCTTTAAAAAGTTCTAAGCAGTGTCCTTATGTTTTGACAAATATGCGAAATGATAAACTCAAGCAAAGGTTCTCAATCCTATTGAGTTTCCCTGTCATTCAAAGTCAACAATAATTTGAAGGTAGAGGATCTTGTATCTGAAGGTACAAAAATTTCATCTAGTTTAAATTCAGTCACAGCGCATTTAAGAGCACTCTGATATAAGCAAGGACCACAGGAGAACTTCTATCTTGGTTCACAGAAAATGACAATGAACACATCCACTAATTCTGAAGGCACCTTGTTTGAGAAGGAAAGGGCTCAGAGAAGAATAAAGTATATGCCATCCTCTGTTTTCTTCTCCTACAGGAGAGGGATTCAGTGGCATATGACAGTACAACTAAGAAGGTGAATGGAAGTCAGAGAAGAGCAGATCATCATTGCTGGAGACCACTCTGGCAGTGGGTCATAAGAGGCCTGCTCTATAACACACATGTGCTTTACTTCCATCTGCTATAAAACTGTCATAATATAATAATTTTGATTGAATAGGATATTTTTTTATCTTCCAGTTAAAGGCAGTGATAAAATACCAATTTACCATGTCTGTTATATGAACATATCCCTTACACATGACACTTTTATTCAGTGCACATCCTACACAGCTGTACATGGCACCCCTGTAAGCGAAGACTATGATAAAGAATACTCATATACTGGCCTACATTGAAACAGTTCAAGTCTTTTTTTGACCCTTCTCTCATATTTCTGCCAGGAAGAAATACTTTCCTCAATACTGAACATGTTACCCTGCTCAGTCTCTCCTGTCCAGATAACAGGGTCAAAAAATGCCAGATACATCTGGAGAAAGAAAATAATCATTTTTAAATACTTGTCATATGCTGGGAAATATATTTTCTCATTTTTGAAATTACCTTTGCCTTTATTTTTTAATCTTTTATTACAAAGTAAATTTTTAAAAATCAAAGCAAAACAGTACGGATAAGGGAAAAAATAAGTCTTCCTCCTAACAACCATTCTTTTTTTTTAAGATTTTATTCATTCATTTAGAGAGAGTACACGTGTGCGTGTGTGCGCACACACATGCTCACATGCATGAGTGGGGGGAAGGGCAAAGGGAGAGGGAGAGAATCTCCAGCAGACTCCCCGCTGAGTGTGGAGCCTAACACAGGGCTCGATCTCATGACCCTGAGATCATGACCTGAGCTGAAATCAGAGGTGGAGGCTTAACTGACTGAGCCACCCAGGTGCCCCCTAACAACTATTCTTACTCCTCATAAAACAGCATTAATAATTTATTGAGTGTTGGACGCCTGGGTGGCTCAGTCGTTAAGCGTCTGCCTTCGGCTCAGGTCATGATCCCGGGGTCCTGGGATCAAGCCCCATATCTGGCTCCCTGCTCAGCAGGAAGCCTGCTTCTCCCTCTCCCACTCCCCCTGCTTGTGTTCCCTCTCTCGCTGTCTCTCTCTCTGTCAAATAAATAAATAAAATCTTTTAAATAAAAAATAATAATCATAATAATAATTTATTGAGTGTTCTTCCAGAAAGTTTCTATACATCTATGCATCATCGACAAAAAACAAAATATGTGTGCATAAGATATATAAATATTCAGATACACAGAATGCATAGTAAGGCAGGGATAAGTACCCATATCCCCCAAGTTCTCACCTGTTTGAAAAGGAGAATCCAGGAAGTGACCGCAAAGGAGATGTCTTCATTCTGCTAAGAAAAAGAAGTTGCTCATAGTTATTCAAATGTAAGGCCAGCAGATACCCAGTCCCCTGGGATGAGAGTGCAAGGAGACAATTCAGGCCTGTGTGATTAGGCAAAAGCCTCTCCTGCCCTTGGTATGCAGAGGGTGGAAAGGAGATGGACCAATATGAAAAAGAGCCCGGTCCCCATTGCCATCTGGGAAAGAGGAAATGTAGAGTTCAACTTCTGCCTGAAGTTAGGGAAACTGGTTGGGTGGTTCCATAAGGAAAGGTTACTGAGGCCTCACCAGGATGGAAAAGGGAAAGCAGTTCACCACCAGGGCCAATGGTTTCCCCTGAAGAGCTTCTACAGGGCAAGTGGCTAAGACTGGCCTTTTATTTGGAGAATAATGACAGTCTGTGGATGCAAACTAAAAGCAGCTATCCCTCCACATCACAGACATGGGCCATCACAGCTTCTCAGGATCCTGGAGCAGTGAGGCATTCCAACAGCATGGGCCAGTGCCACCTGACAGCTGGTGCCAGGACCAGGCAGTACAACTTAGACCGGAAATGAGAAGCAAGGCCAGGAGAGGGCTGAGCAGAGTCTGCTGTTGCTGGCTCCCCCTAGTGTTAGGAGCTGGACTGACGTGTCCCTTTTGCACTGCATAAACCAATTCATTAGGGAAGGTGGACGCAAGCAATGAGTGGGAAAAATACAAAAGAGGTATTCATCTGTGTACCAAGTTAGTGAAGCATATTAAACTGGTTAAATGCAAGATGCTACATATTCTTATGTCTATATATACTTACTATATGTGTGTATACATACATATATATGCATGTGGTTGTGCATGGTGCCTATCACTTACTATTCTTCAACTAGCTATTTAATATAATAATAATTTTTGGATGTCTTTCCGTATGTGTGTATCTATCCCATTCCTTTTCATGACTATACACAATTCCACTGTACAGATGTATTATCATTTATTATTTATTATTACAACAAGTACAATAAGTGTCCTTGCACGTATATTTTTATTTATCTGTAAGATAAACTTCTAGAAGTAAAATTTCTGGAGAAAAGGTATGTGCATTTAAAAGGATAGGAGATGCGGCGCCTGGGTGGCTCAGTTGGTTAAGTGACTGCCTTCGACTCAGGTCATGATCCTGGGGTCCTGGGATTGAGCCCCATATTGGGCTCCTGGCTCGGCAGGGAGCCTGCTTCTCCCTCTCCCTCTGCCTGCTATTCCCCCTGCTTGTGTTCTCTCTCTCTGT